>NC_057740.1:5015288-5087540 GCF_004010195.1 Chiloscyllium plagiosum
GAGTGTCGGAGGCTGAGGGGTGACCTTACAGAGGTTTACAAAATTATGAGAGGCATGGATAGGATAAATAGACAAAGTCTTTTCCCTGGGATCGGGGAGTCCAGAACTAGAGGGCGTAGGTTGAGGATGAGAGGGGAAAGATATAAAAGAGACCTAAGGGGCAACTTTTTCACGCAGAGGTTGGTACGTGTATTGAATGAGCTGCCAGAGGAAGTGGTGGAGACTGGTACAATTGCAGCAGTTAAGAGGCATTTGGATGGGTATATGAATAGGAAGGGTTTGGAGGGAGATGGGCCGGGTGCTGGCAAGTGGGACTAGATTGAGTTGGGATATCTGGTCGGCGGGGACAGGTTGGACCGAAGGGTCTCTATAGCTCTATGAGTTGCCTTCCTATTTCCCTGATGTAGAGGAGACCACATCAAAAGCAATGGACACAGTAGATGAGGCGTTTGGATGTGCAGGAAAATCTCCACCAGATGTGGAAGGATACCCTCCAGCGCATCTCCTCCACTTCCCGCACTTCCACCCTCGAACCCCACCCCTTCAACCGTAACAAGGATAGAACACTCCCCCCCACCACCAACCAACCCAGTCCTCACCTTCTACCCCACTACACTCCAGATACAGCGCATTATCCTCCGCTATTTCCACCACCTACAATCAGACCCACCACAAGACCATCTTAAGGTCCAGTTTGCATTGATTTCATTGTGAGCTAAGCACCCAAACAGCCTGGGAACTTGATATTAAGATCTCTATCAGCAAGCAGATGCATCTGTCAGTCGCTATCCTCTACCTAACGTAAGGCACTCCAGGATACAGGTAGTTCTTGGATAACACATCTGCTGGCAGCGCCATTTGGTATAACATTGCTGGGGAACTGAGGAACGGTATTTCTGAGAACACTTACCTCTGTTCGCAATACTGCGATTCCAGCAGTGATCATTAAGTATGCATAGTTCTGCTCAAGAGCCAATGTCAGCTGCTGACAGAGCAGCTTTCAGTGAGAGGTACTGTACAGAGAGCAGCTTTCTGAGAGATACTCCGAGCAGCTTCCTGTGAAAGATACATTACTCCGAGATTCTCCCTTTTCTTCAAAAAAATGGAGGGGCATAATGACAAGAATGTTAGCAAGAAGTGTCCTGTTGATAGAATTGCTGGTGGTGAACGCAAAAGAGAGGCTATAGCTCTGGAAGAGAAACTAGGCATTATAAAGCATTTTGAGCGTAAGGAGAGAATATTTGATGTAGCTCGCCTAACAGGAATGAGGGAGACTACCTTACGCACCATGATGACCCTCTGTCCCTGCATTAACAATATTTTTTACATGTACCGGTGTTAAATTTACTTTTGTTTCATTGGTAAAGTATGATTTATACCTTCATTCAGGCTGTGATATACTTTGTTTACGCACCATGATAACCCTCTGTCCCTGCAATAACAATATTTTTTACATGTACCGGTGTTAAATTTACTTTTGTTTCATTGGTAAGTATGATTTATACCTTCATTCAGGCTGTGATATACTTTGTGTTCGACTTTTGGGTGATTTTGAGTCTGCCCCAACACCACTTTTCCCATAGGGCTTATTTCTATTAAGCAATTGCCTATTAAGCGAGGTTTCATTGGAATGCAACTACGGCATTGTCGGAGAATGACTTGTATATTCTTTAGAAGTCCCTTCATTGTTCTGTTCTCACAGCC
The DNA here is from genome assembly GCF_004010195.1 of Chiloscyllium plagiosum. Taxonomy (NCBI): domain Eukaryota; kingdom Metazoa; phylum Chordata; class Chondrichthyes; order Orectolobiformes; family Hemiscylliidae; genus Chiloscyllium; species Chiloscyllium plagiosum. The sequence continues at coordinate 5,016,993 of NC_057740.1, forward strand.
AATCTGAGCACAGTAAGGCGCTACTGACAGTAAATAACATGATAAAAGACAAAACCTGCATTTGTATAACAGAGACAGAAATTGCTGGAGAAACTCAGCAGGTCTGGCAGCATCTGAGGAGAGGAAGCAGAGTTAACGTTTCAAGTGCAGTAATCCTTCTTCAGAACTGTATTTTGTGGTGATGGATATGGAAACAACACTGGCCAGAACATTATATGTGTCTTTCATTTGCCTTAATGTCATTAATGAGCAGGGTAGGACAATGCTGGAATGTCAGCTTTGATTAAACTCTTGAATCTGGAAGTGGCATTGGAATCTGTGATTTAATGCTCGTGAAGACAGAGTGAAGACAGATACTGGCCCGTAATTACCCAATTATTCTCCACACTTGTTCTTTCATCACTGGGAGGGGAATCTCTGAACTGTCAGCAAGTGAACAATCTTCCAAGGTAATATGAATTAGATTATATTGAATGATACATCAAACCAATACAATCAAATAATCAGTGGAAGTCATTTGTGCATTCTGACTTTAGGTCAGTCCATGAGATAAATATTCAACGTAGCTTTAATGTTTCAGAATGTAGTAGTTTAATTCTCAGCAACCATATTCTGGTTAGAAGAACCCTCATGCACTTCTTTTGGAGAAACTGTTGTGAAATTTGAAAGGGTTCAGAAAAGATTTACAAGGATATTGCCAGGGTTGGAGAGTTTGAGCTATAAGGAGAGGCTGAATAGGCTGGGGCTATTTTCCCTGGAGCCTCAGAGGCTAAGGGGTGACCTTATAGAGACTTATAAAATCATGAGGGGCATGGATAGAGTGAATAGCCAAGGTGCTTTCTCCAGGAGGGGGAAGTCCAAAACTAGGGTGCATAGGTTTAGGGTGAGAGGGCAAAGATTTCAAAGGAACATAATGGGCAACTTTTTCACACAGAGGGTGGTGGTGTGTAAGGAACGAGAGGCCAGCAGAGGTTGTGGAGGCTGGTACAGTTATATTTAAAAGACATCTGGATGGGTACATGAATTGGAGGTATTTAGAGAGATATGGGCCAAATGCAGCTAGATTAATTTAGGAAATCCGGTTGGCAGGGATGAATTGGGCCAAAGGGCCAGTTTCTGTGCTATACAACTCCATGACTATTTAGATTTGATTCCCTATAGTGTGGGGCCCAACAAGTCCACACCAACCGTCCGGAGAGTAACCCACCCAGTCCCATTTCCCTCTGACAAATGCACCTAACACTATGGGCAATTTAGCAGGGCCAATTCACCTGGCACGCACATCTTTGGACTGTGGGAGGAAACCCACGCAGACACGGGGAGGGTGTGCAAACTTCACACAGACAGTCACCTGTGGCTGGAATCAAACCTGGGACCCTGGTGCTGTGAAGCTGCAATGCTAACCACTGAGCCACCGTGACACCCATTTTGAGCATTTAATCAAGCCATGCCCATTTGCAAGCTGCTGTTCAAGGGATGCACTGCTCCTGGGTACCATGTGATATATACAGTGAAAAAATAAGTCCCACCTTCCTCAAGGATTCTATGAAAACCTTCAAAGAAAGCTTCTTTTTGTTGCCTCTGTTTTTTTAATCCTTCAGTGCATTGGTGATCAACTACTAATAAATAAAATCCACATTTAAGTGGAAGAGAAGGAGCCTCTCTAAGGATCACAAAACAAAGAGCTTGTCTCTTTGTTAGTTGTAAGTGGCGTCGCCTTTTTGTACAAAGACATTTGGCAGCTGTTTGAAGCTAACACATTGGTTGATCTACGCCACAAGCTGAGTGTTAAGCCCAGTGGAATTTGACAAAAATAAAATCAATAACCTTCCAATCAAGCAACAAGTTTTTCTTCCGCATGGGCAAAGATACAAAATAAGGCTTCACCCACAATCAGGTCGACTACAATGTTTAGTTAGATATCAGATTTAGCTCACTTGAACAGACAGGAGATTTTCTATTTTGTCAGCATACAGCGGGATCTTGATCAGATGGGGAGTGGCAGATGGAGTTTGATTTAGATAAATGTGAGGTGCTGCATTTTGGAAAGGCAAATCAGGGCAGGATTTATGCACGTAATGGTAAGGTCCTGGAGAATGTTGCTGAATATAGAGATCTTGGCGTGCAGGTTCATAGTTCCTTGAAAAGTGGAGTGGCAAGTACACAGGATAGTGAAGAAGGTGTTTGGTATGCTTGCCTTAATTGGTCAGTGTATTGAATGTAGGAGTTGGTAGGTCATGGTACAGCTACACAGGATATTGGTCAGGTCACTTTTGGAACACTGCGTTCAATTCTGGTCTCCCTGCTGCAGGAAAGATGTTGTGAAACTTGAAAGATTTACAAGGATGATGCCAGAGTTGGAGGATTTGAGCTATAGGGAAAGCTTGAATGGGCTGGGTCTATTTTCCCTGGAGCATCGGAGGCTAAAATGTGTCCTTATATAGGTTTATAAAACCATGAGGAACATGGATAAGGTAAATAGACAAGGTCTTTACTCTGGGATGGGGGAGTCCAAAACTAGAGGGCATAGGTTCAGGGTGAGAGGGGATAAATTTAAAATGGACTTAAGGGGCAACTTGTTCACACAGAGGGTGGTGCGTGTATGGAATGAACTGCCAGAGGAAGTGGTGGAGGCTGGTACAATTACAACACTTAAAAGGCATCTGAATGGGTACAGAAGGGTTTAAAGGGATATGGGCCAAATGCTGGCAAATGGGACTAGATTACCACTGCCACTGGGCGGTGCTGCCAGTGGGTGGCACGGTGGCACAGTGGTTAGCACTGCTGCCTCACAATGCCAGAGACCCGGGTTCAATTCCCGCCTCAGGCAACTGACTGTGTGGAGTTTGCACGTTCTCCCCGTGTCTGCGTGGGTTTCCTCCGGGTGCTCCGGTTTCCTCCCACAGTCCAAAGATGTGCAGTTCAGGTGAATTGGCCATGCTAAATTGTCCGTAGTGTTAGGTAAGGGGTAAATGTAGGGGTATGGGTGGGTTGCGCTTCGGCGGGTCGGTGTGGACTTGTTGGGCCGAAGGGCCTGTTTCCACACTGTAAGTAATCTAATCTAATTAATTTAGGATATCTGGTCAGAATGGCTGATAGCCCAAAGGGTCTGTTTCTGTGCTGTAAATCTCTTTGACTCTATGATGGCATGACCTGACAGGACCGGCAGCCTTTGGCTATTGTTACTGACTTCAGCTCATCGTGCTGCAACAAAACGTTTGGGACAAAAATTGTTTTTCCTTTCTTTCAGAAAACCATTTGCATACATTCATGTCGGACAGCGAGCAAAGAAGAGCGTAAATCCAAGGCTGGATTTTTCAGGGGAACAGGTTACCCAGCTCTGTCATCCCAGTGATAATAAGTCAGGGGTGGTCCGAATTGAATCAGAGTGGGACTTCCTGTCAGGAACAGGATCCCCATCCTAGAGGGGTAGCTGCTAAACCGATCTTCTCCCAGCAATGCCTGAAGAATGTATTGACGCCGTTAGGACTACAAACAGCCCCGGGAAAGAAGTAAAGATAGGTCTCTAGGGGAGTCTGGGGAAATCGAGTAGGCATGGCTGAGAGATCCAAGAGAAGACTTGCCACCCAAGTTGATAGGGTTGTCAAGAAGGTGTATTGTGCATTGGCTTCCATTAGCAGGGAGATTGAGTTTAAGAGCCATGAGGTTATGCTGCAGCTTTATAGAGCCCTGGTTAGACCACACTTGGAATATTGTGTTCAGTTCTAGTTGCCACATTACAGGAAAGATGTGGAAGCTTTAGAGAGGGTGTCGAGGAGATTTACCAGGATGCTACCTGGATTGGAGGGCATGTCTAATGAAGAAAGGTTGAGGGAGCTAGGACTTTTCTCATTGGAGCAAAGAAGGATGAGAGGTGACTTGATAGAGGTGTGCAAGATGATGAGAAGCATATATAGAGTGGATAGTCAGAGACCTTTCCCTAGGGCTGAAATGGCTGTCACAAGGGGGCATAGTTTTAAGATAATTGGAAGAAGGTTTAGGGGAGATGTCAGAGGTAGGTTCTGTATGCAGAGAGTGGTGTGTGCGTGGAATGTACTGGTAGCAGTGGTAGTAGAGTCAGTTACACTAGGGACATTCAAGCAACTCTTGGATAGGCACATGAATGATATTGAAATGAAGTGTATGTTAGTCTGATCTGAGAGTAGGATAAAAGGCAGGCGCAACATTGAGGGCTGAAGGACCTGTACTGTACTCTTCTACGTTCAATGTTCTAAAGGAATGAGTGAGACAGGTTGGGTTAACAAGGCATGGTGGGTGGAGTGTGGGTGGATCGAGGATCAAATAAGAGATATGCCCTAATGGACACAAATGCCACCCTTCCAAGGAGCTAACAATCCCAGCCTATCCCTTTCTCACACCTTTATCCGACAGAGTGAGTTGGCCAGGGTTGCTCCCCAGTTTCCTTCCATCCCCGTAGACTAAACAAATTGCTGCAGAGGACTATTGAGGCCCTTTAAGAAGCAGGATTCCTGACGCCATCTACCTCCAATAATATGGGGAGGCAATAGTCTGGTGTTACATGTTCTAGAGACCTGGCTTTGAATCCTGCTATGGCAGGGAGTGGAATTTGAACTCAGTAAAAATCTGGAATTAAGAGTCTAATGACAAGTGTTTTCAGGAAAAGCTGACAGTAATGTGGTTTACTCTAAACTGCCTTCTGGGAAATAAGGGATATGCAATAAATTCTAGCTCAGCCATGATTGTATTGAATGGTGGAGCAGGCTCAAAGGGTTGAATGGCCTACTCCTGCTCCTATTTTCTATGTTTCATGAAGAAAATAAAAAGAAAAGGGGACAGGTTGGGATTAGTGTGAAAATGGTGAGCTGGTCATGCACCTTATTTTACAAGTCCCCCGTCTACCTTCAAATACTCTGAAAGGGGAATTACTTGTAGTAATTCCATCAAAGACTAACTCCTTACTTCCAATGTCAGTGGCTGGGATGGCAAAATGGGTGTGCTGTGATTGATGTGTCATGGATACTATGGTGACTTAACCCTCCAGAGAGATTAATGTATTTCATTTCTAATTTTCTTGTCATTATTGTAATGAAACTTCTATTTGCAATTTGTTTTTCATCTTTTTACTTCAACTAAAAGCAGTGAATAATAACCAAAGAAAAGCAAGGTCTTGAAATGACATTGTCATCTGCACTTCCCAGAACCTGGTTTCCAGGGAACGTTTCTTTCTGGTAATGCTTGCTGGTAATTTAGAGAGATCACATGGCCTAGATCTTGAACAGAAGTAAGCCTAGCTCACAATGTACAGTGCTTGAGAAAAAGGCAATGCTATGATTCCTTTCATGGGATGTGGCTTTTCTGGCATTTTTATCCCATCCAAATTGCCATCGGTAAGATAATGATGAGCTGCCTTCTTGAACCACTCCAGTCCTACAGGTTCAGTGTCCTGTCAGGAAGGGAGTTTCTGGGTTTTGACCCACCAACACTGAAGGAATGGCAATAAACATTCATGTCATGATGAGGAGTGGCCAGGAGGGGAACTTACAGGTTATGGTATTCCCATGCACCTGCTGCCTGTCTGGGTGGTAGAGGTCATGGATTTGGAAGGACCTTTTGTAAGTTACTGCAGATGGTACACATCCTACATTGCTGGTGGGGGTCCTGAATGTTAAAGATGGTGGATGGGGTACCTATTCAGCAGAGAGTGGTGAGATTCTTGAGTGTTGTTGAAGATGCACCCATTCAGTGAAATGGGATGTATTCTATCATGCTCCTGACTTGTGTCTTGAAGATGGTGGACAGGCATTGAGGAGACAACAATTAAGTTACAGTGTAGAATTTTCAGCCTCTAACCTGCTTTTGGAGCCGCAGTGTTTGTATAGCTGGTCCAGTTCAGTTTCTGATCAGTGATAGCCTCCCACTCCCTGATAATGGAGGTCCAGCAGTAGTAAGGTTATTGACAATGGGCAATGGCTGGACTTTTTCTTGTTGAAGATGAACATTTTATGGCAGTTATGTGGCACGAGTGTTAGCTGTCACTTAACAGACCAAGCTTGAAAAGTTTCCAAGTCTTGGACCTGGACTGCCTCAGTATCTGAAGACTTATGAATCGTGTTGAACATTATCCAAACATTGGCAAATATCCAACTTCTGACCTTATGGTGGAGGGAAGGTCATTGCTGAAGCAGCTGAAGTTAGTTGGGCCTAGGACACTACGCTGAGGAACTTCTACAGAGATGTCTTACAGCTGAGATGACTGATCTTCAACAATCATAACCATCTTCCTATGTGCTAACTATGACTCCAACCAGCGGAGAGTTTGCCCCTTGATACCCATTGATTCCAGTTTTACTCTCTGATGCCACACTTGGTCAGATGCAGCCTTGATGTCAAGGCCTATGATTCTCACTTTACCTCTGGAATTCAGCTCTTTTGTCCATGCTTGAGCCAAAGCTGTAATGACGTCAGGAGTTGAGTAGCCCTGGCAGAACCCAAACTGGGCGACACTGAGCAGGTTATTGCTGAGCAGGTGCTGCTTGATAGTACTGTTAATAACATTTTCCATCACTTTACTGATGATTTGAAAGTAGACTGTTTGGATGGTAATTGTCTGGGTTGGATTTGTTCTGCTTTTTATGTACCTGGTCAATTTTCCACATTGTTGGGTAGATGCCAGTGTTGTAACTGCTGGAAGACCTTGGCTAGAGGGGTTCTGGAGTACAAATCTTCAGTACAACTGCCAGAATCAAGATAGCCTTTGCAATATCCAGTGCCTCCAACCCTTTTTTTGATATCATTGGGAGTGAATTAATTGAGTGCATTGATTGAAGACTGGTAATTGTGATGCTGGAGACCACTGGAGAAGGCTGAGATGGATCATCTAGTCTGTACTTCTGGCTGAAGAATGCTATGAATGCTTCAGTCTTATTGCTTGCCCTGATGTGCTGGGATGGGGATACTTATGAAGCCTCCTCCTCCAGTGAGTTTAGATTATATTCCCTATAGTGTGGAAACAGGCCCTTCGGCCCAACCAGTCCACACCGACCCTCCGAAGAGTAACCCACCCAGACCCATTTTCCTCTAACTTATGGGCAATTTAGCATGGCCAATTCACCTGACCTGTACATTTGGACTGTGGGAGGAAACCGGAGCACCCGAAGGAAACCCACGCAGACACGGGGAGAATGTGCAAACTCCACACAGACAGTCACCCGAGGCTGGAATCAAACCTAGGACCCTGGTGCTGTGAGCCACCGTGCTGCCCGTAAATTGTTGTTTAATTGTCCACTACCATTCATGATTGGATGTGGCAGGACTGCAGAGTTTAGATCTGATCCATTGGTTGTGGAATTGCTTATCTCTGTCTGTCACTTGCTGCTTATGCTGTTTAGCATGCAAATAGTCCTGTTTTAGCTTCACCAGGTTAACACCTCATTTTTAGGTATTCCTGGTGCTGCTCCTGGAATTCCCTCCTCTCTTGTCATTGGATCAAAGTTGATCACTTGGCTTGATGGTAATGGTTGGGTGGGATATTCTGGGCCATGAGATTGCAGATTGTGTTAGAGTATGATTCTACTACTGATGGCCCATAGAATCTCATGAATACCGAGCCTTGAGTTGCTAGATCTGTCTAAAATCTGTCCCATTTTGTGTGGTGACATATAACACATGTAAGGTACTCTCTCCGAGTTATGCATGAACAGGAAAGATAGCAAAGTGCCCCCAGCAAGTGTGTAGGAAATATAGACAGCAGGTGGGATGAGGAGTTTGGGAGGATGAAGTGGTTGAGAGTATTTGAATGGACATAATGCAATGGTGAGAGATGCAATACATGAACCAGAGGCATATGCAGTGGCCGAGTTAGAATGAGTGTGGGTGAGATAGCAAAGGAAGGTGGTGGGACTTACCCTTACAAAGCACGGAAGATTATTGACCTTCTTTCTACATTGCTGAGTACCACTCAGGACACATTACTGACCAGGGTCGCAATCTGGGTCTGGTCACGTGGCCTTGGGTGCAGTCCGCTGGTAAAAAGCCAGCTCTCTTCTCCATCAGGCTACCCACCAACACCTTCCAGGATCTGTCCGTGAGGCAGGGTGCACACTTTCCTCTGGGCCATGAGTTTGGGAATGGGGGTTGAGCAGCATTGTATGAGGGGTGTGTGCAGCTGAGCTTTCAATGCGGCTCCAAAGGTAGGAATACTGGAAGATCCAGCAGTGATGAGCTCTACTGCCTCTCCAGTTGGGCAGTTGAGATGAGTTGCCATACAAAGAGAGGTTGGCCAAATGGGCTTATATTCTCTAGTTTCGAAGAGTGAGAGGTGTTCTCATTGTAACCTACAAGATACTTAAAGGGATAGACTCATAGAATCATGGAATTTTACACTACAGAAGGAGGTCCATCTTATTTATACCAGCTCCCAAAAGAGCTACCCAGCTTGTCCTCCAACCCTAAGCTCCAATATCCTCTGACTTCATCCCTTTCAAATATATAGTCAGCTCTCTTTTGAAAGCCTCTATGGAGTCACCCTCTACCACCCTCACATTCCAAATCCTTACAACTCTCTGAGGAGAGAAGTTTCTCATCATCTCACTCCTAGTTCTTTTTTGACAATCTTTGAATTGTGACTCCCTACCAACTAGTGACATGGTAACATCTCAAATTATTCCCCTCATTACAGAGTTTAGAAGCAGGGGACACCATTTAAAAATAAAGGGGATGCCACTTATGTCAGAGATGAGGGGCAACTTTTTTACAGTGAGGCTCGTGAATTCTCTACCACAGAGGGTTGTGGAAGATCAATCTTTGAGTATGTTTAAGGAAGAGATTGGCAGATTTCAGATTAGCAATTGTGTTGAGGGTTATGGGAATGGGGTGAGTAGTAGGCATTGAATTGCTTGATCAGCCATGATTATATTGGATGGTGGGGAGGCTTGATGGACTGAATGGTCTACTCTTATTCTTGTGTTCCAAGCCATGAGCAGGCCAGGCACCATGAATCTCTCATGACAAAACACTGCAAATAGAGTTCTAGGGGTCTGGGTGGGATATTCTTCAGAGGAGAAAGTGAGGACTGCAGATGCTGGAGATCAGAGCTGAAAATGTGTTGCTGGAAAAGACTTGCCACCCAAGTTGATAGGGTTGTCAAGAAGGTGTATTGTGCATTGGCTTCCATTAGCAGGAATGAAGAAGCTTATGCCCGAAACGTCGATTCTCCTGTTCCCTGGATGCTGCCTGACCTGCTGCGCTTTTCCAGCAACACATTTTCAGCTCTATTCTTCAGAGGGTCAATGTAGCCTTGATGGGCTGTGAAAGGCCTGCTCCTACACTGCAGAGATTCTATGCAACCACCATCTTGACTTAGAATTATATTGCACTCCTTTCAAAATTCTCAAACTCTCTTCCTAATTTCATTGTGGATGTACCTTCACTACATGGACTGCAAAAGCAGGTTGTTAAAGAGATTAATATTGAAATCTTATCCCATGTCCCATAGTGTGGCACAATGTTAATATCAGAGAGCTGTGTTTAAGTCTGACATGTCCTTGGTGAAGGACATTGGTGGTGTTATAATTTGTTTGAACAAATTGATTAACAAATGCTTTTGGGAAGTCATATCCCATTTATTGATGGACTTGTGGTCGGTCTTGTTTATATTGAGACCAAACATAAACTCAGGGCATATTGGGCTGAGTATCTCAGCCAGGCCCATAGGACCCGGCCTGACCTCCCAGTCACCGCCCATTTTAAACCCTCTTCCGACTCCCTTTCCAACATGACAATCCTCAGCCTTCTCCATTGCCACAGTGAATCAGATGGCAAATTGAAGGAACAGTACCTTATCTTCCGCCTGGGCAGCCTGAGGACTCAACACAGTTCTCCAATTCCAAATACCTTTCCCACCCATCTGCCGACTCCCTTCCCAGCCCCTCCTCCTCCATTCCATTCCTCTGACTGACCCTTGCTTCCAGCTCCCAACCGGATTCATTCCTCCCATCCACCATCCGGTCTGTACTCTCTATCTTGTTCACCTATCCCTACCTCACCACCCCACTCCTTTCTCCACCCAAACCCTCCCCTCCTTTATTTGCAGCTCCTCTTACCCCCACCCCCATTCCTGAAGAAGGGGTACACCCAAAACGTTGACTTCTCCACCTCTGATGCTGCCTGGCTTGCTGTGTTCTTCCAGCCTCCTACTTGTCTACCTTGGATTCCAGCATCTGCAGTTTTGTTTTGTCTCTAACAGTTCGTCATTAAACTTAATTAAAATGGAACAGTCATCCTAATTTTATCAATGCATCAAGAATTCTGAATGAGTCTTTAACTAAATTTCTAAAGTACAATAATTGGTGCAGTCTGCCCATTCAAATTAATAAGCTGATTTCAAATCCACACCAAACCTTTACCCTATTAGCATTTATTGAAATAAAATGTATTTTATTAAGACAAAATCTGACATTGCAAAAATGATCAATAAAGATGTTGTATGAAATTAGTTCTGGAAGTCAGAAGGAAATTTTTGCATGATATAAGTGTAAGCTTAAGAAGGATACCCAGAAATACTGATCCTATTTAACTGCCTTTGATGTGGTTGAGTCCTCTAACGCCTCTGAAGTAGCCTAGCTAAGGTTGTAACTAGGAGATGCATGCTATAAATGCCCAGAAAACATGAATACAATTAGAATTCAAAGAATGTTTGATGTGAAGTTTCAGTGCATTAACAATTGGTTCCCTTCTATTTTCCACACCTCCTGGCCTTGGTAATTTCTTCATGGGACCAATACAGTGTGGAAGCAGGCTATTGAGCCCATCAAGTCCATATTTGCCCTCCAAACGGCCTTCCATCCAGACACACCCTCTTACCCTATCTCTGTAACCTTGCATTTCCCATGGGCCTACCCATCTAACATACACATCCCTGAACACTATGGGCAATTTAGCATGGCCAATTAATCTAACCTGCACATCTTTGGTGATGGGAGGAAACCAGAACACTTGAGGAAACCCATACAGACATGGGGAGAATGTGCAAACTCCGCACAGTCACCCAAGGGTGGAATGGAACCTGGGTCCCTGGCGCTGTGGGAAAGCAGTGCTAACCACTGAGCCACCATGCTCCCCACTAAAGCAGTTTTGATGAAAGGTCATCATCCTGAATTTTCCTGTTCCTTTTTGTCTGCAAAGACCATAGGCCATTAATTCAATCGTAGTGAGACTCTCAATACCAACTTCTAGAAGTTATCTAATTAGGAAGGCACCTCTGGAATTGTCGGCCAATTAAGGACAATGAGAAGGTTGAAGGGGTGGGAAGAATGTGCACTGAATATACAGTCATTGGGCATGATGTCAAGGCTGGTCAGAGGCCATTGCTATGTCTACAGTGAGAGTGCTGCTGAGGTGAATGAAACAGCAGAGGGAGAACAAAACAGAGGCTCAATAAGTCTGAAGGATACAGCAGTTATTTCTGCGTCCCCCCACAGAGACATCCATCTCAAAGATAAAGACCTCCTTGAAACATTGGAGTGGGGTCAGGTGGGGTGGGACACCCCAGCCTTTCTGTCTGATGTTATTTTTCTATTTTCCCTCACTTCTCTCTCCAAAGGCCTGGCTGACAAAATATTTACCCTGTTCCCGTCTCTTCTCGGATACTGTGATTCCGACATTTGTGTTTTTTTTAATTTCAGACTGGCCAAACCTATTTCATACAAAGTGATGATCGCAGAACAAGATGCCTTTATATCCCAACATAATAATTAGGAAGAGAAGAAGGCCTTTTGGCCCCTCATACTACTTCTGTGTTCAATGACCAATCCAACTATGTTTTGGATCCACATTCCCAACCATCCCTGAAAATCTTTGATTCCCCAGTCCAACATAAATCTATAACCTCCATCTTAAAAATATTCAATGACCTAAGGCAAAGGGTTCCAAAGTCACACAATCCTCTGAGAAATGAAAATCTCTTTCTTTTCACAATGAGGTTACATATTTTAATGAGATGATGCTGTATATGCTCATGGAATTCTCAACATCAACATGTTATTGACACCCTGAATAAGGTAAAGTCACCATCGTCTCTATAATGGCTGCTCTCCCACAGAGAGTTACCTGTGGTGGTTTAACCTGAGGGTCATCACACCTCAGGCCAGGGAGAGGTTGAGAAGGTGAATCCTTCATGGTAACCTCAGGCAGTGAACCCAATACCGTTGGTGTCACTCTGCATTATAAACCAGCTATCCAATCAACTGAGCTAACCAACAGCTGCTGCATCAGCTAGAGAGGAAAGGAACAACTGTCCTAGTGAGCAGGAATATGGAGGTCAACATCCTGTTCTTTAGTAAGTTGCTAAAAGAGGTTTGTGGAACATTTTTTTAAGGGAAGGAAACTGTTGTCCTTAAAGACAGGCTGATATGTGATTCCCAACCCACATAAATATAATTGGCTCTTAAATGCCTTCTGGGCAATTAGTGATGGGCAATAAATTCTGGCTCAGCCAGCAATTCCCACATCCTGTGAATGATTGAGAAAAGACCCCTGAGAGTCAGACTGTAGTCAATCTTAGATGAGACAGAGTCAAAGAAAGGACATAAACAAAAATTGTTGGAAAAACTCAGCAGATCTGGCAGCATCTGTGGGCAGAAATCAGTCAACGTTTCAGGTCCAGTGCCCCTTCTTCAGAGAAAAGACAGTCTATTCTTGGGAAGCAGTCTCCACAGTGCAGAATACAAATGTGTATGCCCCATGATGGACAGAATCCATGAGGACTCAACACCACAGGGTTTGCCCATGGTGTCAATGCCATCATGATTGGCTGCTCAAACCGAATTCTCTGAGGCAGAATGAGGGTATCTGTGTCTAATTAAGTGGATCTCATCTCACTACCAAAAGAAAGTTTACGAGATGACTCATTAATGTTCACAGAACAGTGTTCACTGGGGCAAGAGGACAGCTGAGATTCAATTCTATTAGAATAGAATGGCTGGGCCTATGACATCCTCTCCGTTTCATTGGAACTTTTAACATAATGGCAGCGCCAAACCTTCACCATCCCTCCTCGCAGCAGGATCAATTCCATTGGTTATCAGGCGCCTCCTACAACAGCAATGCCCATGCCTCTGTAGTCCATGGCACTCTCAGAAAGACGGGTTTGGACCTGGAAGTGGCACCATCATCTCAATCCCATCTCCTAGAGTGGCATCAACCTCTTGATTAGGAGAAGAGTTGTTTGTTTCTTTCTGCCAATTATCCAAGTGTAAACTCTGAGTTAATTTATTTTTTTAAATTTCATTTACAGGATGATGGCATCACTGGCTTGGGCCAGCATTTATTGCCCATCCCCAATTGCCCAGAGGAAGAGTCAACAACATTGTTGCAGATCTGGAGTCACATGTAGGCCAGACAAGGATGGCAGTTTCTTTCCCTAAAGGGCATTAGTGAACCAGATGGGGATCCCCCCAGGGAATTAGTCATCATCATCAGAATCTTAATTCAGATTTTTTATTTAATTTAAATTTAATCATCTGCTCTGGCAGGATTTGAACCCAGATTTCCAGAATGTTATCTGGGTCTCTGGATTAATAGTCCAGTGATAATACACCCAGGCCAGCACCTCCCCATCTTTGGGTGCTCTTTCCTAGAAATGTTCAGTGTCTGTGGCTTGCCTGCCTCATGACCTTCACCACTCCTTCAGAAGCCTTTCTCTTTGCATTGACTGTAGTCACACTCACTGAACCTTTCTCCAGGCATTTTGCGCACATCGTGTTCTCACAGTACACTGGGTGAAAATGAAAAGTATGAACTTTGTGAACAGGCTTCAGAGTCCACACTGAAAGTGACAAATCTGAATTATTGAGTGGCTTGTTTAATATTTTCTAAATTGAAATAGAACTGTCTGATCACTAATTCCCTGAGGTATGATTGTTTTTTAATAACTTCTGAATAATGAAGATGGCTTTGCTGTCCCACTGTAGAACAAACATCGGTCAGGCTCAATGGCCTTGAAACTTGCAACAGAAAATGTTTCCAAGGATTTTGCAAATATTTTTCAGCAGCCTGAAGAAAACAATGTTTTCCAAAGTATTTAAGCATCAACAAGTTGATCTGTCAGAGCCTGTATTTCGAGTTAAGTAGAATTTTTCATTCAGTTGGAAGTGAAGAATGAAAAAATTCTACTTAACTCGAAATACAGGCTCTGACAGATCAACTTGTTGATGCTTAAATACTTTGGAAAACATTGTTTTCTTCAGGCTGCTGAAAAATATTTGCAAAATCCTTGGAAACATTTTCTGTTGCAAGTTTCAAGGCCATTGAGCCTGACCGATGTTTGTTCTACAGTGGGACAGCAAAGCCATCTTCATTATTCAGAAGTTATTAAAAAACAATCATACCTCAGGGAATTAGTGATCAGACAGTTCTATTTCAATTTAGAAAATATTAAACAAGCCACTCAATAATTCAGATTTATCACTTTCAGTGTGGACTCTGAAGCCTGTTCACAAAGTTCATACTTTTCATTTTCACCCAGTGTACTGTGAGAACACGATGTGCGCAAAATGCCTGGAGAAAGGTTCATTGATGCTGTTGTGAGACAAGATGGGCAGTGGTGAGAGTGCTGTCAGGGTAGTGGGCTGTTGCAATTCTCCTCAGAGGTTTTGGTCAATATTTAACCATTGCTGAAAACTGAAAAAAAGAAATTGTCTCTTTTTTTCCTGTTTGTGAAATCCTGCTGAGCTCCAGCTGTCTGCCACAATTCCTGCATCACAACACTGACTTCCCTTCAAAAATATCTGATTGGCTGCAAAGCATGCTGGGATAGCTGAGGTTAACAAAGGTCTGTTAAAATTGCAAGTCTTTCTTTCTGTAGTCCATTACGTTCTCTGTCTCAATCTCTGTTGTATCTCTTTCTATTGTTCCACTGACCTTCATTCATCCTCTCTGTCACCATAGGGTCCAAATATGTTTCGGGGCAACAACCAATCAGGCAGCAGCAAATTTGCAGCCTTTCTTCTACTGAAAATAAACCTGAGTGTATGACAGACCATCAACCTGTGTCTCCGTCCTTAATTTGTTCCATTTTCCTTTCCGTTCTGCCTCTCAAAGTCTCTGTTCATTAAGTCACTGCCTCTTAGAGGTTTGTCCCTTGCTGTGGGCAGTCTCATTATCAGGTCACTCTGTCCCGTCATTGACAGGGGGAGCTGGTCACATGATCAAGACAGCAGCACCAGTCTCAGGGCAGCACAAGTTTATCAAAGTGTTCTGCCAGTGACTCTGAGAGGTGCCAGGATGGTTGTGAAAAGTTGGAAAATGTTGGATGCCAATGTCCCTGGATGAAGGGGCATGCAGCTGCTGGCTATGGATCGTGCACTAAGATGCCATTATCTGTTCTGTATCATGAAGGCTCCTCACAGTCATCACTGTGCTGGTTGACAGGCGCTCACTGATTTCTGTGTCAACAATTCTCAACCTCTAGCTTGATTGGTGCATTAGGTAAAATGGAAAGCTGAATATTAATAAGATAAGTTGGTATAATGTTTAACAAACTATAATCCCCTTTAACTGGCTACTTGTCACCACATTATGAGTATCTGGCCTTACTGCTCAGCAGATATAATGAGTTACTCCCAGCATCAACGTGCACCTTGCTGAACTTCTCATCCAATTCTGCCACTAATCATGTCCTGGGTCACATCACTCATTTTCTTTTATTCATTCATTGTTCTGGGTGTCACTGGCTGGCCTATTTATTGCCCATCCCCTAGTTGAGAAGCTGGCGGTGAGCTACCATCTTGAACTGCTGCGGTCTATATGCTGGAGGTTGACCCACAATGCCCTTAGGGAGGGAATTCTAGGATTTTGACCCATTATAGTGAAGGAATAGTGATACATTTCCAAGTCAGAATAGTGAGGGGCTTGGAGGGGAACTTACAGGTGGTGGTGTTTCCATGTATCAGCTACCCTTGTCCTTCTAGATGGAAGTGGTTGTAGGTTTGGAAAAAGCTGTCTAAGGATCTTTGATGAATTTCTGCAATGCATCTTGTAGATAGTACACACTGCCGCTACTGTGTATCAGTGGTGGAAGGAGTGGACGCTTGTGGATGAGGCTTTGGGGAGTTAGGATGTGAGTTACCTGCTGCAATATTCCTAGCCTCTGATCTCCTTTTGTAGCCATTGTGTTGAGTTTCAGGTCAATGGAAACTTCAATGGTGGTATCACCATTGGCTATCAAAGGGAGGTGGTGAGATTGTTTCTTGTTGGACATGGTCATTGACTGGCATTTCAAATGTTATTTGCCCCTTGTCAACCTGGATATTGTCCAGATCTTGTTGCATTTGAACATTGACCGCTTCAGTACCTGAGGAGTTGCAAACGGTGCTGAATGTTGTGCAATCATTGGCGACCATCCTCACTTCTGACCTTATGATGGAGGGAAGGACATTGATGAAACCGCTGAAGTTGATTGAGCCTCGAACACTACCCCGAGGAACTCCTGCAGAGACGTCCTGGAGCGGAGACGACTGACCTCCAATAATCTGTGGGGGCTGAGGTTGCTGTTTCAAGATCTTCTTGGACCAAAGCAATATACAATTGGATCAAGGACACTGGTAGACGTAAGGAGGTCAGGTATGCATATGGTTATTACCCGGAAGTAATATCAACTGAAGCAGAAAATGGTTCTTTCACTCGCGGAGTGCACAGATCTTGGCACTGCAGACAGTTCTACTGCCAACTCCATTGCAAAATGTAACTGCTTTTATTTTCTTTTTGAAGTTCTCTCCATAATGCGGCGTGATTTTGTTTGCAAACACTTGGGTAGAGGGTAAAAAAGATAAAAGTCTAAAAAGGTTCACTCCAAACGTATTGAGAGAACTGCCACACCTCACTGCTGACTCTTCATAAAACCATCTCCATGAAATACAAAGTCCCTTCGATAACTCACCCATTTCTCCACAGTGTCATTGGAAGTTTCAAGTTTCACTTTTCAGTTAGCAGTAGATCGTCCACCCCATTACTTACTTATACCTGATACAGTCATAGAGTCATTGAGATGTACAGCATGGAAACAGACTCTTCAGTCCAACTAGTCCATACCAACCAGATATCCTAACTAATCGAGAACAATATGCCAGCACTTGGCCCATATCCCTCTAAACTATTTCTATTCATATACCCATTCAGATGCCTTTTAAATGTTGTAATTGTACTAACCTCCACTACTTCCTCTGGCAGCACTTTCCATACACACACCACCCTCTGCATGAAAATGTTGCCCCTCATGTCCCTTTTAAATCTTTCCCCCTCACCCAAAACGTATGTCCTCTAGTTCACAACTCCCCCCACTCCAGGGAAAAGCCCTGGTCCATTAATTCTATTCATGTCCCTCACGATTTTAATAACTTCTATAAGGTCACCCCTCAACCTGCAAGGTCACAAGGAAAACAGCCTCAGCCTATTTAGCCTCTCCTGATAGCTCAAATCCTCCAACCCTGGCATCATCCTTGTAAATCTTTGCTGAACTCTTTCAAGTTTCACAAAATCCTTCCGATAGGAGGGAGACCAGACTTGCATACAATATTCCAAAAGTGGCCTAACCAATGGCCTGTACAGCCACAACATGACCTCCCAACTCCCATACCCGATCATCTGATCAATAAAGGAACGCATACCAAATGCTTTCTTCACTATCCTATCTTCCTGTGACTTTCAAGGAATTGCACTCCAAGGTCTCTTTGTTCAGCAACACTCCCCAGGACCTTACCACTAAGTGTATATATCCTGCCCTGATTTGCCTTTCCAAAATGCAGCACCTTTATCTAAATTAAACTCCATCTGCCACTCCTCACCCCATTGGCGCATCTGATCAAGATCCTGTTGTACTCTGAGGTAGCCTTCTTCGCTGTTCCCCACACCTTCAATTTTGGTGTCATATGCAAACTTATGAACTATACCTCCTATGTTCACATTCAAATCATTTACATTAATGACGAAACATAATGTACCCAGCACTCCACTGGTCACAGGCCTCCAGTTTGAAAGGCAACCCTCCACCACCACCCTCTGTCTTCTACCTTCAAACCAGTTCTGTATCCAAATAGCTAGTTCTCCCTGTATTCCATGACGTCTAACCTTGCTAACCAGTCTACCATGGGGAACCTTGTCGAATGCCTTACTGATGTCCATATAGGTCGCATCCACCGCTCTGCCTTAATCAATCTTCTTTGTTACTTCTTCCAAAACGCAATGAAGTTAGTGAGACATGATTTCCCATGCACAAAGCCGTCTGACTATCACTAATCAGTCCTTACCTTCCCAAATACATGTACATCCTGTCCCTCAGGATTCCCTCCAACAACCTTGCCCACCACCAACGTCGGGCTCACTGGTCTATAGCTCCCTAGCTTGTCCTTACCACCCTTCTTAAACAGTGGCACCGCGTTAGCCAAACTCCAGTCTTCCGGCACCTCACCTGTGACTATCGATGATACAAATATCTCAGCAAGGGGCCCAGCAATCACTTTCCCTAGCTTCCCACAGAGTTCTAGGGTACACCTCATCAGGTCCTGTGGATTTACCCACCTTGATGGGTTTTAGGACATCCAGCACTTCCTCCTCTGTAATATGGACATTTTTCAAGATGTCACCATCTATTTCCCTACATTATATATTTTCCATGTCATTCTCCACAGTAAATACTGATGCAAAATACTCATTTAGTATCTCCCCCATCTCCTGTGGTTCTACACATAGGCGCCTTGCAGATCTTTGAGGGGCCCAATTGTCTCCCTAGTTACCCTTTTGTCCTTAATGTATTTACAAAATCCCTTTGGATTCTCCTTAATTCTATTTGCCAAAGCTATCTTATGTCCCCTTTTTGCCCTCCTGATTTTCCTCTTAAGTATACTTCTACTGCCTTTATGATCATCTAAGAATTCACTCAATCTCTGCTATCTATACCTGACATATGCTTCCTTCTTTTTCTTGACAAAAATCTCAATTTCTCTCAACATTAGGCATTCCCTACACCTGCCAGCCTTGCCTTTCGCCGTTACAGGAACAGATCCAAAGATGTACAAGTTAGGTGAATTGGCCATACTAAATTGCCCTTAGTGTTCAGGAATGTGTAGGTTAGGTGCATTGTTCAGGAGTAGACATAGGATAATAGGTTAGGGGATAATAGGTCTGGGTGGGTTACTCTTCGGAGGATCAGTGTGGACTTGTTGGGGCGAAGGGCCTGTTTCCACACTGTCAGGATTCTATGATTCAATGATACAGTCTCTGGACTCTCGTTATCTCATTTTTGAAGGCTTCCCAATTTCCAGTCATCCCTTTATCTGTGAATATCTGCCGTCAATCAACTTTTGAAAGTTTTTGCCTAATACCATCAAAATTGGTTTTCCTCCAATTTAGAATTTTAACTTTTGGATCCGGTCTATCCTTTTCCATCACTATTTTAAAACTAATAGAAGTATTGTCGCTGTCCCCAATGTGTTCCCCCATTGACACCTCAGTTACCTGACCTGCCTTATTTCCCAAGAGTAGGTCAAGTTTTGCACCTTCATCCACGTACAGAATCAGAACATTTTCTTGTACACACTTAACAAATTCATTTCCATCTAAATCCTTAACACAATGGCAGTCCCAGTTTATATTTGGAAAATTAAAATCCCCTACAGATAACTGAGATCTCCTCACAGATTTGTTTCACAATTTCCTGCTGATTACTGGGGGTGTGGGTCAATTGTACAATCCCAATAAGGTGAGCATCTAACATAGAACATAGAACATAGAAAAATACAGCGCAGTACAGACCCTTTGGCCCTCGATGTTGCGCCGATTCAAGCCCACCTAACCTACACTAGCCCCCTATCCTCGATATGCCTATCCAATGCCCGTTTAAATGCCCATAAAGAGGGAGAGTCCATCACTGCTACTGGCAGGGCATTCCATGAACTCACGACTCTTTATTTCTCAGATCTACTCAAATACCTTCTCTGAACGTATTCCCAGGAACATTCTCCCTCAGTACAGCTGTAATGCTATCCCTGATCAAAAACACCACTCCACCTCTTCTCTTGCCCTCCTTTCTATCTTTCCTTTCACAGTTGTATTCTGGAACATTAAGCTGCTAGTCTTGTCCATCCCTGAGCCACATCTCTATAATTGCTATGATATCCCAGTCCCATGATCCTCACCACACCCTGAGTTCATCTGCCATCCCTGTTAGGCCCCTTGCATTGAAATAAATGCAGTTTAATTTATCATTCCTATCTTGTTCTCTGTTTTGTTCCTGCCTGCCCTGACTGTCTGACTTGCTCCTTTTCCCAACTGTACCAATCTCAGATTAATCTCCTTCGTCACTATCTCTCTGGGTCCCACCCCAACAATGACCTTCGAGAAGGAATTCTAGGATTTTGACCCAGTGATAGAGAAGGAACAATGATATATTTCCAAGTCAGTGGTCTGTAACGCTTAACTTTCTAATTTTGCTATTTTTTTCTATTACTACATTGTACCTAAGCTTTACGAACCTAGGGACCATTGTATGTAAGATGGTGCCATGTGTAGCGACATTATATACCTTTCACTGTACTCCTGTACTTCTGTACTTGTGTACACATGACAATAAAATTTAAATATTTAAATATTTAAAATCGGCGTGGATTTTGTAGTCAGTGGTGAAGAACAGTGCTCACTGTTGACTATTAACTTTGAGAAAATCTGCTTACAGAGATCGAGCCAAACCACCAATCAGATTAAAGAATACTTACAGAAAGCAACCCTGAAAGTAAAAGGCATATATTAACCTTTGTTTTTTTTTGGTTCATATCAACTTCACAGAGATGAAATAACGATTGGACCATACACATTAAATATCATATCATTATGAAATATTATAAAATATATAATGCTTTTATTACATTAAAAGCCAGTGGATTTTTTTATATCAGAATGGAAGAAAATGATATTATATGCTTATATTACTTTTAAGGGCCAGAGAGATAATAAATAAGTAGTTATGAAGCATGCTATTAAACACTCAATTATAGAACATAGAACAATACAGCGCAGTACAGGCCCTTTGGCCTCGGTGTTGCACCAATCCAAGCCCACCTAACCTACACTAGCCCACTATCCTCCATATGCCTATCCAATGCCCGTTTAAATGCCCATAAAGAGGGAGAGTCCATCACTGCTACTGGCAGGGCATTCCATGAACAAAAAATTATATTTTATCAGTAAGGCTAACTTCCAATGTAAAAGGAGAAGCTCTTATTATTTCAGTGATTTCTAAAGATTGCCATGTATGGTAAGTTGTGGTGGACCCTGTGGAGGAGCAGGAAGTGACTCCTGGATTTCTCTGTTTAACTCTATATCCAGGCACCAAAAAAGCTACTGTCAATTTCACAGACAAACACTACAGTTTCACAAATTCTGAGCCAGAATGTATCCATTTTGTGCAACTACAGAAACCCTAAGATGCAATAGGGAAAGAAAAGCTGTTCGATTGTAAGCATGACTGATTTTCCTAACATCACTAAAATGCAGTTCAGATAAAAATGGAAAGTTTACATTAAACATCTTTCAATTGAGAACTAAAACTTATGCACACTGATCATTAGACTCCTACCTAAAACTGTAACAGATACTGAGTAAGTCACATTTAGATAATTAGATGAGAGAGAAAGAGAGATGATCAGATCAAGTTGCATGCTGGGAAACTTAGACAGAGCGTGAAGATCACAATTAATCAGTCAATGATGAGGGAGCACAGTCAGATCCAATCTGTGCCTTACTTTGACATAGCGATGATGACTGGCACCTGTCTCTTGCTGGATGCCAGACTCGGGATCAGAGGTCGGATCTGCCTGATGGGGGTCACTTTCAGGAGTAACTCTCTCAGCGCTGCCCGAAACTCCCTTCTCATCAAACAATACAGGATGGGATTGAGGCAGCTATTACTGTGAGCGAGGCAGATGGAGACGGGGAAGATGTATGCCTGGGTGGTGTAAAAGGCGCCTGTAAATTCGACCACGTTCAACTTGATGAAGGCACTCCAAACAGTGAGGGCTTGGTTAGGCAGCCAGCAGATGAAGAAGGAGAGCACCACGATGGTGACGGACCGGGTGACCTTGGATGTTCTCTTTGGGTTGTTGCAACTCATTTTCTTCCTGTTTACAAAGCGGAGCAACAGGATATAGCACACGGAGATGATGATCAGAGGTAAGATAAAACCAACCAAGACCTTTGAGAGCTGATAGAGCCCCAACCAAAACTGGGGATCATTGTGAAGATCTGGAAACTTGACAATGCACAGCTCTTCGTCAACCACTGCAACAGTGGTGGAATAAATTGCATGGGGAAGGGTCGCAATACAGGCTACTACCCAGATAGAGATGCAGAGGAACTTGTCAGAGTATCCAGATGAGTGTGTCTTCATCTTTAGGGATTGGGCCACTGAGCAGTACCTGGTGATGCTCATGACAGTGAGGAAAAAAACACTGGCATACATGTTCATCACAGTCACTGAAGAGACCAACTTACACATGATGTTGCCAAAAGGCCAACTGAAGTCCAGGGCAGTGTCCACTGCCCAGAAAGGCAATGTCAGCACAAATTGGAAATCAGTAACTGCCAGGCCCATCACCAGGATGGTCATGGTGGACTTTTTCTTCGCATACTTGGACTGGAGAAGACAGAGGACCAGGAGATTACCCACCAGACCCAAAACACAAACGATGAAGTAGACAATGGAAATCAAGATCCTGGTGACTTTAAATCCATCGCTACGTACTTCGGTGCCATCAGGAATGATATATTTCAAGAAATTCTCCAGCGACTGGTTGGTTTGATTAAACAAGAAAAACAATTCCTCAAAGTTAAGATCAGCCATCCTGAACACCTTTCCCAATCTTGTTTTCCTTAAATCTCATTCAGCAGTCTGCTGGTGGTGGGTGAGGGGGGATGTGGGTGAAGCAGCTGGGGCCAAGAAATTCTGCTTACACCCTTCCTCTGGTCACTTCCACCCTCCAGCCTTTCTTTTCCATCTCTCGCCGTCTCTGAATTTACTCTCTATATTTCTCCCATCAATTTCCTCTGGCCTCTCCTAATTTATTTCTAAACTCATAGACCCATCCCTTTATCTCAAGCCTTATTTTCACTTTCTCTGACCTTTGCTCTCTCAACTTTCTGACCCCTTCCGTTTTTACTTCTGTCTGCTACTCTTTAGTTCATTCCCTCTCTCACTGATCTGTCTCACTCTTATTGATTTCTCACTCCCTCTGATCTAACTCTGATATTTCTCATTCTCTAATCTCCCTCTCTCACTCTATCTGATTCATCAGCTCCCTCTCTCTCCCTCTGATCTCTCTCTCTTCCCCTGTTCTCCACACCCCCAACCAGATCTCACACCCTCTGATTTCTCACTTGCTGTCTGATCTCCCTCTCTCCCTCTATCTGTTCTCTGTCTCTCACTCTGGTCTCCTTCCCTGTACTTTTTTTTCACTCCCTCTGATTTCTCACTCCCTGTCTGAACTCTCTCCACTCCCCCGATCTTTCTTACTCCCTCTCTCTCCCTGTTTCTCTGTGTCTCTCTCCGATCTCCATTCAGCTCGCTCTCTTAATCTTTCTAAACTCAGGTCTGAGCTCCCTCGCACCATGTCACTGCTTGAAGCGGACGACGTCATCGAGCATCATGCAAAGGAGGGATTTGTGCTGCATGAGAGTCCCAGTGAAGAGAGAACATCTTTCTGTGGTAGAGACTCTTTCTATTGCAGAGAGAGGTTTACTTTTCCATTGTAGAGAGAGTCTATATTGGAGAGAAAGTTGGAGGGAGAGAATGTTCTTCGAGTGAGAGAGAGGGTCCAAAGCCTCATCTGCCCCTGTTGATGTGAATCTCTCATTGTGTCGGATGAATGGGGAATCTTTGAACAAAACACACCGAGGGAGCCAGTCCATAGGTTCTGTGGATAGAGTCGCCGGTTTAATCACAAATTGTAACCCACATGATCCCGGCCTGTAATGACAGCGATGTAATACATTGTAAGAAGTTTATATACATATATATATATATAATATATATAAATTTACACTGATGGTAACCTTACGCGCAATTTTAAATTGTAACCGGATGAACCAGGGTAAAATGTAGGGGTATGGGTGGGTTTCGCTTCGGCGGGTCGGTGTGGACTTGTTGGGCCGAAGGGCCTGTTTCTACACTGTAATCTAATCTAATCTAATCTAAACCAGGGAACTGGTTACTGTGACAGACTGAGCATCAACCCCGGACCAGGATGAAGTGTGAAAGAATTAGGGAAGTTTGGCAGTGAGAGAAGGCGAGGTCTCCGGACAGGCTCAGCGGAGCCAGCTGCTGGCGGGGATTGGGTTTACTCAGGTCTTCATGACCGGAGAACTCTGTTAGATCTCTCCCCACCCACCCCTACACCCCACCTCCTGTGTGTAAGTGTGCATGTCTGTATATATATATATGTATTTGTATAGAAAGCGTGTATGTAAATGCGTATCTAAGTGTGTGTTCAAATGTGTGCGTGTGTATGTGCATTTGTGTAAATTTGTTGTAAATGTGCATGTGTGTGTCTGTGTGTTGTGTAAATGTGTATGTGTATGTAATTGTATATATAAATGTGCGCATATGTGTGTAAATTTGTGTGTAAGTGTATGTGTTAGTATGTGTAGGTGGTGGGGGGGTTGGGGTGGTATGAGAGAGTGCTTTCAGAAATAATGGACAGAGTACTGTGGGTTAAGAGTGAAACTAAACCGGGAGTCTGCTCCCTGATAAAAGCTTGGAGCATCTCTGGGGACGTGAAAGGTAAGCAGCACAGTCTGAAAGAACAAGTGTGGTATGAGGCCAAGTGACTGCCCCTAGGGCCTGAATACTCAGGAATCTCTCACAGTTCAGAAAGCCAGGAGAAATGAAAAAGAGGTGTATTAACTTTCTTAATCCAGGGTGAGATTGTTTTTGCAAAGATGATCATGGTGCACAGTCAGTTTGGGTGAGGGTAGGAAATAACAGAGGGAAGACATCACAGTTGGTGGGGGTATGTTTATAAGCCCCCCAATAGGAGATATGCTATTGGCTAGAATATAAATCAAGATACAATGGGCTGAATGGCCCCATTATGTACTTTGACAATTCTGTGTCATCATGGAGCTTGTCAGGGAGTTACTGCAATAACCATGAGAGATTTTAATGTGAACGCAGAATACTGTACTGCAGATGCTGGAGATCTGAAACAAAACAGAAATTGGTGAGGAACCTCAGCAGGTTTGGCAGCACATGTGGAGTGAGAAGCAAAGTTAATGCTTTCATTCCAGTGGCAACACTACAGCTTAGTTAGTCTGACATCTGTCTTTGTGAAATCGCTAGAATCCATTCTTATGGGACCTTCAGAAAACATAAGGTAAAAACAATAACTGCAGATGCTGGAAACCAGATTCTGGATCAGTGGTGCTGGAAGAGCACAGCAATTCAGGCAGCATCCAACGAGCAGCGAAATCAACATTTCGGGCAAAAGCCCTTCATCAGGAATAAAGGCAGAGAGCCTGAAGCGCCGAAACGTCGATTTCGCTGCTCGTTGGATGCTGCCTGAATTGCTGTGCTCTTCCAGCACCACTGATCCAGAATCTGGTTTCCAGCATCTGCAGTTATTGTTTTTACCAAATGTTATATCTGGCTGTTTTGTTATTGAATGATTATATCAATTAAGTCGCTTACATTACAAAACAAAATGTGGAAGGATTGCACTGGTACCCATCGGAGCTTAGAAGAATGACAGATGACCTTATTCCAACGTATAAGTTTGAGGAGATTTACCAGGGCAAATTCTAAGAGGATGTTTCCCTTGGAGGAGAGACTAGAGCCTGGGTACACAGTTTAAGAATAAGAAGTTTCATTTTCAGATGAATTTGCAGAAAATTAGTTTTATTCTGTCACAGTGAAGGTTGAGTAATTGAATCTATTCAAGGCTGAATTTGATAGATAGAGAAGTCAAGGATTAAGGGAGGCAGAGAGAAAATTGGTGTTGAGACCACAACCGTGATCTAATCGAATGGCAGAGCACTTTCAGACGACTAAAGGCCTACTGTTGCTCCCAATGCCTATGTTCCTATATCCTAGATATAGATAATGAATAGTGTAAGCACATCCCCTAAATGAAAAATGATCAGACTGCTATTCACAGCCAATTACTGTCATAGCCAAGAGAATAATCAAGACAGGTTCATTTGTGGGAAGGGAAATTGCGGTCTCTGAAGAAGGAGGCCATCTGGTGTGTTCTGTGGTGGAACTGGTCCTCCTGGGAGCAGATACGGCGAAGGCGGAGGAATTGGAAATATGGGATGGCATTTTTGCAAGAGGTAGGGTGGGAAGGGGTGTAATCCAGGTAGCTGTGGGAGTTGGTGGGTTTGTAAAAAATGTCAGTGTCAAGTCGGTTGTCATTATTGGAGATGGAGAGGTCCAGGAAGGGGAGCCAGGTGTCGGAGATGGTCCAGGTAAATTTAAGGTCAGGGTGGAATGTGTTGGTGAAGTTGATGAGTTGCTCAACCTCCTCGCGGGAGCACGAGGTGGCGCCAATGCAGTCATCAATGTAGCGGAGGAAGTGGTGGGGAGTGGTGCCGGTGTAATTATGGAAGATCAACTGTTCTACGTAGCCAACAAAGAGACAGGCATTGCTGGGGCCCATACGTGTGCCCATGGCTACCCGTTTGGTCTGGAGGAAGTGGGAGGATTCAAAGGAGAAATTGTTAAGGGTGAGGACCAGTTCGGCCAAACGAATGAGAGTGTCGGTAGAAGGGTACTGTTGGGGACGTCTGGAGAGGAAAAAACGGAGAGCTTGGAGGCCCTGGTCATGGCGGATGGAGGTGTAGAGGGATTGGATATCCATGGTGAAGATGAGGCGTTGGGGGCCGGAGAAACGGAAGTCTTGGAGGAGGTGGAGGGAGTGGGTGGTGTCCTGAACGTATGTGGGGAGTTTCTTCAGAAAACATAAGACAATCAGAAAGAATCAATATGATTTTGCAGAAGGGAAATTGTGTCTACCAAAATTGTTCGAGTTCTTTGGCAAAGTGACAAGCCAAATGGATAAAGGTGGACTAACAATTGTAATGTATTTTACAAAGTGTCACATAAAAGATTATCGCACAAGGTGAGAACTCATGGACTCAAAGACACTCCATCAGTGAGCTGGGTTTCTCAATAGGCTGACGCAGGATATCAACAAGCTCAAGGGCTGATGCACTGAACCAGGAGCTTGGCAGCACTTTAAATGCAAAATAAAGGCCACACAACGCCAGGTTATAGTCCAACAGGTGTATTTAGAAGCACTTGCTTTCAGAGCACTGCTCCTTTGTAAAGTAGATAATGGGGCAGGATGGTAGAACACAGAATTTATAGTGAAAGATCAAAGTGTCATACACGTCTTGTGATGTATTGAACAAACCTAAATTGCTGTTAAGTTTTTAATCATTTAGAATAAGGTTGCAGATTTCAATTCATTAATGTATAAATCGCAGGATTTCTTTCAAGTCATATTCCAGAGATAACTTAGGCTTTTATAAAAAAAAGTGACATCACAGCTAAGACAATGCATTAAAGGTGTGAGGTTAGAATCTGTCTGCATTCCAACCTTGAGTCAGACAGTTCTATTTCCAAAGTAGAAATTTATAAGATGTCCCATGGACTGACTGCTGACAGATTGTCTGCTTTTTGAACAAAATAGAATGTATCTACAAATGCAAATTTGCAAATGCAAATTCTATGGGAGAGAGTGTGTGAGTGTGTGTACACGAGCATGACAAAGTATATGCTTGTGAGACCTTGTGTGTGCCTGTGTGCGTCTGAGAGAGACCCTGTATATGAGGGAGGGTCGCATGAGTGTATGAAGGTGATCGTGTGTAAGAATGTGTGTGTATAGTGTAGTGGGGTCACCTGTAGTGTGACATGAACTCAAGATCCCAGTTGAGGCCATCCTCGTGGGTACCGAACTTGGCTATCAGCCTTTGCTTGGCCACTCTGCACATCCCGAAGTCCGCCTTGGAGAATGGTGAACCGAAGATCCGAGGCCAAGTGTCCCTGACCGCTGAAGTGTTCCCCGACTGGGAGAGAACATCCCTGTCTGGTGATTGTTACACGTTATCTATTCATCTGTTGTTGTAAGGTCCGCTTTGTCTCGCCAATGTACCATACCTCAGGTACACATGCCCACGCACTCTTACACACGATCACATTCACACACTCATGCAGAACCTCTCTCATACACACTCTCTCTCAGACACACACACATACCCCTCACACTCACACGCACACCCTCTCACAGGCACATACTCCATCATACTTGTACACACACACACCCTCGACCCTCACTCTCTCTTTCCCTCATATACACAGATAAATCTATGGGGTGAATTTGCATTTGCAGATTTGTATTTGCAGATACATTCTATTTTGTCCAAAAAGCACACAATCTGTACGCAGTCAGTCCATGTGACATTTTATAAATTCCTACTTTGGAAATAGAACCAGCCTGACTCAAAATTGGAATACTGACTGGCTCTCACCTCACACATTTATGCATTGTCTGAGCTGAGATGACACCATTTTTTATAAAAGCTTAAGTTATTTCGAGTATGTTACTTGAAAGAAGCTCTGGGATTTACATATTAATGAACTGAAACCTGCAACCTCATTCTAAGTGATTAAGGACTTAACAGCAAGCTAGGTTTGTTCAATACATTGCATCGGTCGTATGATACTTTGATCTTTTACTATAAATTCTGTGTCCTATCATCCTGCCCCACTAGCTACTTAACAAAGGAGCGGCGCTCTGAAAGCTAGTGCTTCCTTATAGTGTTGGACTATAACCCGGTGTTGTGTGATTTTGAGCCTTGACCACCCCAGTCCAACACCAGCACCTCCACATCATGGAAAGTAAATGAACCTTCACTCTCTCACAGAACCTTTTCTTCTCAGTCCATCTGTCTAGAAACTTCCAACTACTCAACTTTAAGGGCCATCACAGGTGCTGAATCTACTTCAGGTTTTCAACCTCTTCGAGAAAAGTAGTCTTGGAGAGACTGGTCTCATTTCCATCTTCATACGTGACTTTTATGTTTGCTTACTTTAAATCTTCAACTGTGCATTTTAGTTAGTAACTTTATTGTATTTATTAAATATCTTCCACTCATGGTGAGGTAATGAATTATCCTTTTATCTTGTTAAAAAAATATTTTTTTAAATTGAAACATTCAGAAATGAAAAGTGGCCCATAAGTGATTAATACATATTGACAGTTCACAGATTACTGTGAGGACATACCTGGAGTGATTGCAACATTAGGTTAAATGAACGATTAAAAACATGGTGTACAATGTGGGACAATGTGAATTTGTCCCCACTAGCAGGAAGAACAGTAAAGCAGAATAATATTCAAACAGAGAATAATTGCAGAGTGCTGCAGAACAACGTGATCTGAATGAACTTGTACAGGAATTAGAAAAATTCTCATGTAGGTGCAGCAGGAAATTAGGAAGGGAAATTAAATTCATCGACAGATGGAGCATCAAAGTGTGGAAGCCTTGCTTCAACAATACAGCGTACAGGTGAGATCACACCTAGAGCAAGGTTGTACATAGTGTCCAGCTGATACACTTTAGCAATTCAAAGGAGCCTTGGAAGGAGAGAAGAAGAAAATGAGGATGAGAAAAAAGAAGAGGAAAATGATAGAAAAAGAGGAAAGTTTTTTTTTTGCGACATTGTAAATGCTGAATAGCAAGAGACTATGGTCTATCTGGATGCTGTAATTTATTTAACAGAACGCCCCAAACCTGCAGATCACACCGATTAGAAAGACAGATGTATAGAACATATTAATGTCCAAGCTCCCCCGTAACACGCATCATCCTGAAGTGGACATATACTAATCCTCTTTCAGTATGACACAGTGGAACACCTGTTTATTTTGGACCATTCATTCAATTATGAAGTTTAAAAACCTTCTGAAAAAAAACGGAGTTTGTAATCAGACACTATTTCCATAAGCAGTAATCAAACTCTGCTCTGTTTTGTTATTTGTTGTTTGATTCTTTGGAAAGCACTTGGGATGGTTATCTATCACATTGAAGAGCTGTTCACCTTCAGATTCTGCACAATATGCCATCTCTGTTGCATTCTCACTTGCCATTTCCATGTTTGCAAATTTACTGATGGACGCACTTTCCTACAGCTTGACATACTGTACTGTTTTATTATGGTCTGATGAATCCATAGCTACTTTTTGATAGACTCTTTATCACATTCATCACTAAGTATTGATCATGAATATCACAAAACAACAATGTGCATGCAGGTATTGTTACAATATTTAAAAATTATTAGGATAAGTACACAAATAGAAAAGGTTTGGAGGGATATGGGCCAAATGCAGGCAGGTGGAACTGATTTAATTTGGGAACATGGTTGGTGTAGATTAGAGTCATAGAGTTGTACAGCATGAAACAGACCCTTCGATCCAACTTGTCCATGTTGAACAAATATCCTAAACTAATCTAGACCTATTTGCCAGCATTTTGCCCATATCCCTTTAAATCTTTCCTATTCATGAATCCACCCAGATGCATTTTAAATGTTGCAACCAGCCTCTACCACTTCCTCTGTCAGCTCATTCCATACATACACCACCCTCTGCCTGAAATTGTTGTCCCTTAGGTCCCTTTTATATCATTCCCCTTTCACCTTTAACCTATGCTATCTAGGTTTGGACACCCCAACCCTGGGAAAAAAGACATTGGATACTCACCCTACTCATTCCCCCCGCTATAAGATTACTCCTCAGCCTCTGACGCTCCAGGGAAAACAGCCCCAGCCTATTCAGCTTCTCCCTGTAACTCAAACCCTCTAACCCCAGCAACATGCTTTTTCTGCATCCTTTAAAGTTTAGTTGCACTGAAAGATCTGTTTCCTTGCTGAATGACTCTATGACTCTATGACTACTAGGTCATATTTTTCTAAGTCTTCTTTGTAGGCGATTGGAACCTCCACCCTTCCCATTATGAGGATTATTGCTCCTTCACAACTTCTTAATTTATGTGTGATTGTTTCAACAGACTCAGTTTTTGACAGTATAGCAGCTCAGAATCACACTGATTGATAACTCCCATGGCAACCACCATATTCACTGGGTTCCATCCAATGTTATTTGGACTATGATAACCTATGAATTTTAATTGGACATCTTTGTGCTTCTTAATGTATGGATCTCAGCTGACCTCTCATTGATCTATTCCCATTTGACAGCCATTTGTGGTGCTTGTTGTTTCTTTCCATTAGTTTTTTTCCTCCATGGTCATTCCTCTCACACTCCCTAGCAAGATGACCCTTCCTCCAACATTCCTTGATGGGATGACTCTTCCTCCAACACACCTTGGTGAGTTAGCCCTCCTTCTTGCAATTGTAACCCTCTGTCTTCACAAATTCTGAGCCCAATGTTGGCCTCGGCATTAAGACCCCGACTTCGTAACTGCCTTTATCAGTGCCTTTGGCTTACTCAGCTATGGCATATTTACTTCAGCAGATGATTGGTGCTTATTAACTTTGACTTCTCTTGAGTCAGATCTACCACACCCATGGACAAAATCCTTTGCAAGCTATGTTAAAGGTCAACTTTGACAATGTCAGCAAATTACTGTAAGTAAATTGTTAAACTGCACGCAATCTATCTTGGGAATACTATCTTTTGAAATTGAGATTAACAGGAATATCCATAATGATAATGGCAGTGAAAAACACCTTAAGCCACTCCTGTATACACTGAAAGATTCTCAAACATGACTGGACTGTCCTAGTCTCCCAGTGATACCTGTTGATTCAGCCATGTGTATGGACAGCTTTTCCATGAAAATGGATTTTTAAACTATTTCCCAGCAACAAAATCCCCACAAATCCTCTGCTGGAAGTGCATCCAAATCAATTTTGTTTGTCTAGGGAGGCAGATACAATTACAGCATTTAAAACACATTTGTACAGGTTCGTGGAAAGGAAAGGTTTAGATGAATGTAGGCCAAATGCAGGTAAATGGGACTAGTTCAATTCAGGAAACCTGGTTGGCATGGACAAGTTGGGCTGAAGGGCTCATTTCTATGTTGTGTACTTCTATAACTCTATGACTATGAATGCACAGCCAAGCTCCATCTCCGAATAGAGCCATACAGTCATAGAGTCAGAGAAGTGTACAGCACAGAAACAAACCCTTCAGTAGGTACGGCTGATGAATCTGGCATTTATATATTTCCTGACGGTTTGTCAAGCCCAGGGCAGCGGCAATTGGGGAAACCGAGCAAAGGCTACGACAACGGATGAATGGGCACCGCACAACAATCAACAGACAGGAGGGTTCCCTCCCAGTTGGGGAACACTTCAGTGGTCCAGGACATTTGACCTCGGACCTTCGGATGACCATCCTCCAAGGCGGACTTCGGGACAGGCAGCATCGAAAAGTGGCCGAGCAGAGACTGATAGCTAAGTTTGGTACCGATAGGGAGGGCCTCAACCGGGACCTTGGGTTCATCTCACATTACAGGTGACCACCATTGCACTATACACACACACAGACACTCCTATACACACACACTCACTCTCACACACACATACACACACAGGGCACTCCTGTACACACATACACACGGACACACATATACACAGATGCGCACACAAATACCCACACACACACTCCCACACTCACACATGCACCCCCTCACAGACTTAAGACACTCTACACTCACCACACACATACACTTTCTCACACTCACAACCCCCAACCCAGACAGACACACACAGACAGACAGACAAAGACCCACATGCACACATATATTTTGTGGGGTGAATTTGTACTTGCAGGGTTACATTGGACTTTGCTCAAAAAATGCATGCATTCATGTAAAACTCTGTTATCTCACTTTTTAGATGAGAATCAATCTAAACATCATGGCATAGACAGAGAACACAGGGGGCTAACACCTTCAACATATTGTCTAGCTATCACCTATTGTTAACAGCTAACTTGAGAATACAACTTTTAAAAAAAGGTTTTGTGATTTACACATGAAAGAAGTGAAACGATAATGGAATTCAAACAGATAAAAGACTTAACAATTAATTTTTCAATGTATAATTTCAGTTACATCACACTGTAAAGTTTTGCTATAAATTCTCCGTGTTAGGATTGAGCCCTCCACTATCACCTGATGAAGGAGCGACACTCCTAAAGCTCGTGTGCTTCCAATTAAACTTGTTGGACTATAACCTGGTGTTGTGTGATTTTTAACTTTGTACACCCAGTCTAACACCGGCATCTCCAAATCAAGAACTTTTGGGAAGGTTTTCCAGAGTTCGTTAGAATTCTCATTTTTGTCATTATTGTCATTTTCTTCCTCAGCGTCTGGACAACAGACAGTAGTTTGAATGCCCCAGTTTCAACAGAAATTCTTGAAACTTATACTGATCTTTAACAGGATCTTGAATCAAGAGAGTGATAACACAGGACAGTTGGTTTGATAGAATAATTTATAGGAGTCTTCAGGAAGAGGCACTAAAAGATACCAACAACCAACTTGTCCCTTCGGATAATCATTTGAAGTGAAATAGCCTGGTTGTGTCATGGCCTGTTAGTAAAAATGTAACAGTTCGAAATGAAATTGTTCGAAACCACAGTTACAGGCCAAACTGAAATCCTACTGTGATGTTAATAATTAATGTGCTCCAACTTTCCATCTGATGTTTTAGCACAGTGGAAATGAATCTTATAGTGAGACACAGATCTATATTATGGCACAATCCGATTTCAAATATTTGTATGTATCGCTTTAAACATCTCTCACACAAGAGAACACCTTTATTCCTTACCAAATCTTGAATGCACAACACACTTTGATTGATTCTGACACAACAAATCAATTTGTCCAACACAGCTGGGAGATTTGAGGAGATATTTTACAACAGGAAACTTTACAAGGATGTTACCAGGGTTGGAGTATTTGAGCTATAGGGAGAGGTTGAATAGGCTGGGGCTGTTTTCCTTGGAGCGTCAGAGGCTGAGTGGTGACCTTATAGGGGTTTATACAATCATGAGGGGCATGGATAGGATAAATAGATAAGGTCTTTTCCCTGGGGTGAGGGAGTCCAGAACTAGAGGACATAGGTTTAGGGTAAGAAGGCTCATCAGCCTCCACCACTTCCTCTGGCAGCTAATTCCACACATGCACCACCCTCTGCATGAAAAAGTTGCTCCTTAGGTCCCTTTTAAAACTTCCCCATCTCAGCCTGAACCTATGCCTTTTAGTTCTGGACTCCCCAACCCAGGGAAAATACCTTGTCTATTTATCCTATCCCTGCCCCTCATGATTTTACAAACCCGTATAAGATCACCCCTCAGCCTCCGATACTCCAGGAAATACATTCCAGTCTATTCAGCCTCTCCCTATAGCTCAAACCCTCCAACCCTGGCAACATCCTTATAAAGTTTCCTGTTGTAAAATATCTCCTCAAATCTCCCAGCTGTGTTGGACAAATTGATTTGTTGTGTCAGAATCAATCAAAGTGTGTTGTGTATCCTTTTTTGGACTCTTTCAAGTTTCACAACATCCTTTTGATAGGAGGGAGACCAGAACTGCACACAATATTCCAAAAGTGGCCTCACCAATGTCCTGTACAGCTGCAACATGACCTCCCAACTCCTGTACTCAATGCTGTGACCAATAAAAGAAAGCATACCAAATGCCTTCTTCACTACCCTATCTACCTGCAACTCTACTTTCAAGGGGCTATGAACCCGCACTCCAAGCTGTCTTTGTTCAGCAACACTCCCCAGGACCTTACTATTAAGTGTATAGGTCCTGCCATGATTTGCCTTTACAAAATGCAACACCTCACATTTATCTGAATTAAACTCCATCTGCCACTCCTCAGTCCATTGGCCCATCTAATCAAGATCCCTTTGTACTCTGAGGAACCTTCTTTGCTGTCCGCTACACCACCAAGTTTGGTGTCATCTGCAAACTTACTAACTGTACCTTCTATGTTCACATCCAAATCAAATCAGAAAAGATTATTCATCCCACCAAGTTTATTTCTTTCAGCTTATTGTCTCTAGGTTTACTGCTGAATGGTATGTTACCTCCCAGGTGCATGGGTCAGGAATATCTTGGATTGGCTGTAGAACATTCTCACGGGGAAGGTGAACAGCCAGTTGTCGTGGTGCATATAGGTACCAATGATATAGGTAAAAAAATGGGATGAGGTTCTACAAGGAGAGTTTTAGGGAGTTCGGAGCCAAATTAAAAAGTAGATCTCAGAGGTAGGGATTTCTGGATTGCTACCAGTGCCACGTGCTAGTCAGAGTAGAAATGAAAGAATAGTCAGAATGAATGCGTGGCTAGAGAGATGATGCAGGAGGGACGGGTTCAGATTTTTGGGATTGGGACTGGTCCTGGGGGAGGTGGGACTATTACAAATTGGACAGTTTACACCTGGGCAGGACTAGAAACAATGTCCTAGGGTAAGCTTTTCCGAAAACTATTGGGGAGGGTTTAAACTAATGTGGCAGCGTGATGGGAACCATATGAGGAGGTTAGGAGGTTAATGGACAGTAAGGAGGTAGCAACTAAAGCTCGTAAGGAACCAGATAATGAAGTCAGCGTGACGAAGGGGAAGAGTAGGCAGGGAGCAGTTGATGAACATAAAGGGACTGATGGTCTGAGGTGCATTTGTTTTAATGCAAGAAGTCTTGTAAGTAAGGAAGATGAACTTAGGGGTTGGATTAGCACCTGGGAGTATGATGTTATTGCTATAACTGAGACTTGGTTGAGGGAAGGACATGATTGGCAACTAAATATCCCAGGATTTCGATGTGTCAGGCGGGATAGAGAGGGAGGTAAAAGGGGTGGAGGAGCTGCATTACTGGTCAGAGAGGATATCACAGCTGGGCTGAAGGAGGGCACTATGGAGGATTCGAGCACTGAGGCAATATGGGAAGAGCTCAGATATAGGAAAGGTGCAGTAACAATGTTAGGGCCGAACTACAGGCCTCCCAACAGGAAGCGTGAGAAAGAAGTACAAATATGTACAGTAGTCAGATTATGAAAAAATGTAGGAGCAACAGGGTGGTGGTGTTGGGAGAGTTTAACTTTCCCAACATTGACTGGGATTCACTTAGATGGAGCAGGATTTTTAAGGAGGGTTTTATCGAGCAATATGCAAATACTCCAACTCGGGAAAGGGCCATAGTGGACCTAGTGTTGGGGAATGAGCCTGGCCAGCTGGTTGAAGTTTCAGTAGGGGATTACTTTGGGAATAGTGATCACAATTCTGAAAGTTTTAGAATACTCATGGACAAAGACGAGAGTGGTCCTGAAGGATGAGTGCTAAACTGGGGGAAGGCCAACTATAGCCAAATTCAGCAGGAGCTGGTGAATGTAGATTGGGAGCAGCTGTTTGAAGGTAAATCCATATTTGATATGTAGGAGGCTTTTAAAGAGAAGTTGATTAGAGTGCAGGAGAGACATGTTCCTGTGAAAATGAGGGAAAGATTAGGGAACCATGGATGACAGGTGAAATTGTGAGACGAGCTCAGAGGAAAAAGAGGAATAAGGTCTAGACAACTGAAAACAGATGAAGCTTTGGAAGAATAGCAGGAAAGTAGGACCAATCTGAAACAATGAATTAAGATGTCTAAAAGGAATCAGGAAATATCTTTAGCAAACAGGGCTAAGGAAAATACCAAAGTCTTCTATTCGTATATAAGGAGCAAGAGGGTAACTAGAAAAGGATTGGCTCACTCAAGGACAAATGAGGGAAGTTATGCGTGGAGTCAGAGAAAATGGATGAAATTCTTAATGAGTACTTTGCATCGGTATTCACCAAGGAGAGGGACATGGCAGATGTTGAGGTTAGGGATAGATGTTTGATTACTTTAGGTCAAGTCGGCAAAAGAAGGGAGGAAGTGTTGGGTATTCTAAAAGGCATTAAAGTGGATAAGTCCCCAGGGCTGGATGGAATCTATCCCAGGTTACTGAGGCAAGTAAGAGAGGAAATAGTTGGGGCCTTAACAGATGTCTTTGCAGCATCCTTGAACACAGGTGAGGTCCCATAGGACTGGAAAATTGCTAATGTTATCCACTTGTTTAAGAAGGGTAGCAGGGATAATCCAGGTAATTATAGACTGATGAGTCTGACATCAGTGGCAGGGAAACTGCTGGAGAAGACATTGAGGGATAGGATCTATTCCCATTTGGAAGCAAATGGGCTTATCAGAGATAGGCAACATAATTTTGTGCAGGGAAGGTCATGTCTTATCAAATTAATAGAATTCTTTGAGGAAGTGACAAAGTTGAATGATGATGAAAGGGCTGTAGATGTCATATTCATGGACTTCAGTAAGGCGCTTGATAAGGTTCCTCATGGTAGGCTGATGGAGAAAGTGAAGTTGCATGGATTCCAGGGTGTTCTAGCTAGATGGATAGAGAACTGGCTGTTCAGCAGGAGACAGCAAGCAGTTGTGGAAGGGAGTTCCTCAAAATGGAGAACTGTGACCAGTGGTGTTCCTCAGGAATCCATGCTGGGACCACTGTTGTTTGTGATATACATAAATGATCTGGAGGAAGGTATAGGTCGTCTGATTGGCAAGTTTGCAGATGACACTAAGATTGGTGAAGTAGGAGACAGTGAAGGGGACTGTCAGAGAATGCAGCAGAATATAAACAGTTGGGCAGAGAAATGGCAGATGGAGTCCAATCCAGGCAAATGTGAGGTGATGCATGGTCCAAATCAAGAATGAACTACATATTAAATGGAAAAGCCCCAGGGAAAGTTGATGTACAGAGAGATCTGGGTGTTCAGGTCCATTGCACCCTGAAGGTGATGATGCAGGTTGATAGAGTGGTCAAGAAGGCATACAGCATGCTTTCCTTCATCGGATGGGGTATAGAGTACAAGAATCGGCAGATCATGTTACAGTTGGAAAGGACTTTGGTTTGGCCATATTTGGAATGCTGCATACAGTTCCGGTTGCCACATTACTAAAATGTGGATGCTTTGGAGAGGGAGCAGAGGAGAGGTTGAATAGATTAGGATTATTTTCATTAGAAAGATGGAGGATGAGGGGGGACCAGATTGAGGTCTACTAAAATAAAGAGACGTATAGACAGGGTGGATAGCAAGAAGCTTTTTTCCAGAGTCAGGCTCAATTACTAGGGGTCACGGGTCAAAGGTGAGAAAGGAAAAGTTTAAGGGAGATATGCATGGAAAGTTCTCTATGCAGAGGGTGGTGGGTGCCCCGTGCGTGTTGCCAGTGGAGATGTAGAGGCGGGCAAGATAGTATCATTTAAGGTGCATTTAGACAGATACGTGAATGAGCAGGGAGCAGAGGGATACAGATCCTTAAAAATTGGCGGCAGGTTTAGATTGAGGATCTGGATTGGTGCAGGCCGAAAGACCTGTTCCTGTGCTGTAATTTTTCTTGTTCTTTGTTCTTTGCCTTGGTCTCCAATTCTCCCTGTACCAAATTCCAAAATCATGAACTTAGTTTGTAAATTCTTGCCAGAGATTGATTAACACTCTACTAGGCTTGGACCCTATTGAATTTGCATACTCATGTATCTAAGCCTTAATGTATTAACTTATTCTTCTGAACAGAACAAATGCATATCTTAGGCTCCACGACAATGAAGTACATTTTGAAGTGCAATCCCCATTGTGAAGCAAAAAAGGCATCAGCCAGTTTGTGCACAGCAAGATCCCAACAATGGCAATGTGATAATAATCAGGTAAAGGGCTGGATTTTCCAATAGCTAGATACTGGTTTCTCCAGTGGAGATAAGAGTTGCATACTGGGACCCTGCGGAGTATAGTAGTTGACTCCAAAGGGAATTGTGTGGGCAGTTGAAGATTTTGTTGGGCAATTCATCTACCACTGGAACCATCTGAAAATATCCTGGAGTCGTCAGATTCCTGATGTGACTTCCATGTTGAGAATCCTTGGTGTTTAGTTTTCCCATGGCAGTTGTTCGGAAGGGATGCTGCACACCAGTGAGGCAATCAACGTGCTACCAAAGAGGCTGAGAACTAGAACTGAAGCCCCTTTGTAAGCATCTGACCACTGCCTAGCAACAATCTCATCTCAGAACTTTGTTGAAAAATGCAGCCAATTGCTCCCAATGTTGACAAAGGTCTTGCTGGACTTCTCACTCGATTCTCCCAGATTTCTCACAATAGCCATATTGTTCAGGACCTATAAGATTCACCAGTAGATATGATGGTTTCCAATGCCCATTTAAATGCCCTTAACATCGGCAAGTCTACTACTGTTGCTGGCAGGTCATTCCACGCCCCTACTACTCTCTGAGTAAAGAAACTACCGCTGATATCTGTCTTATACCTATTGCCCCTCAATTTAAAGCTATGTCCCCTTGTGTTAGCCTTCACCATCCGAGGAGAAAGACTCTCACTGTCTACCCTATTTCACCCTCTGATTATCATATGTCTCAATTAAGTTACCTCTCAACCTTCTTCTCACCAATGAAAACAGCCTCAGTTCCCTCAAACTTTCCTTGTAAGACCTTCCTTCCATACCAGGCAACATCCTAGTAAATCTCCTCTGAACCCTTCCCAAAGCTTCCACATCCTTCCTATAATGCGGTGACCAGAACTGCACACAATACTCTAGGTGTGGCCTTAGCAGTGTCTTGTACAGCTGAAGCATGACCTCATGGCTCTGAAACTCAATGCCCCCACCAATAAAGGCTAACACACCATATGCCTTCTTAACAACCCTATCAACCTGGGTGACAACTTTCAGGGATTTAGGCACCTGGACACCGAGATCTCTCTGTTCATCTACACAGCCAAGAATTTTACCATGAGCCCAGTACTCTGCATTCCTCTTATTTCTTCTGAAGTGAACTACCTCACAGGGTTTCCAGATTAAATTCCATTTGTCACTTCTCAGCCCAGCTCTGCATCTTATCTATGTCCCTCTGTAACTCACAACATCCTTTGACACCATCCACAACTCAGCCTACCTTAGTGTCACCCACAAATTTAATAACCCATTCTTCTACGCCCACCTCAAGGTCATTTATAAAAATGACAAACAGCAGTGGCCCCAAAATGGATTCTACAGATGTACAGCACGCAAACAGACCCTTCGGTCCAACTCGTATATGCTGACTGAATTAATCTAGATCCATTTGCCAGCATTTGGCCTGTATCTCTCTAAGCCCCTCCCTTCCATTACCCATCCAGATGCCTTTTAAATGCTATAACAGCCTTCACCACTTCCTCTGAAACTCATTCCATACACGCACCACCCTTTCCTTAAAAAGTTGCCCCTTAGGCCTCTTTTCACTCTTTCCCTTCTCACCTTAACCTTGTGCCCTCAAGTTTTGGACTCCCTACCATCAGGAAATGGCCTTGGCTATTCATCCTATTCATGTCCCTCATGACTTTATAAATCTCTATCAGGTCATTCCTCAGCCTCCGACGTTCCAGGGAAAACAGCCCCAGCATATTCAACCTCTCTCTCTATAGCTCAACCCTTCCAAACCTGGCAACGTTCTTGTAAATCTTTTCTGAACCCTTTCAAGCTTCATAACATTCAATAAATTTCAACATGAAGAGCTCAAATGCTCTTGAGGTGGGATAACACAATGCAGAGAATTATGAATTGATGCATTTTGGCACTAAGGAGATGTCAGGTCAGATGACTAATAATTTGGTAAACCAGGGATATGGAGAAAGAGAGAGAGGAGGGGCACCTCCCGTTAAAGTCATACTAGGAGCAATTTCCTCTATCAGGAGGTGACTTGTATTTGTCTATTCCAAAAAGCAGTGGAGGCAGGATGATTGAAAATTTTTGATCAGAGTTAGATAGGTTTTTGATCCTTAATTGAATTGAATTACCTTATTGTCACATATACTCACATAAGTACACTGAAAAGTTTACAATTCACCACTTATGGCACCATCTTAGGTACAAAGATACCTCGGTACAGATGCTTGAGTACAAATTCTTAAGAAAAGAAATAGAAAAACAAGGAAATAAAAAGTCCAGCATTACAGATCTTCGAAAGTATAAAATAAGGCAACCAGGGATAATGGGGAACAAGCAAGAAAGTGGAGTTGAGGCCAGGATCAGAAAAACTGAAGAAATTGGAGGGTAAACATTGCAGAAAGAAGACTAGAAGTTGAAGCTTTTCATCTTGCCCTCATGAGAACCCATCAGACTTGAACAAAGAGGCACCATTCAATGCAGCATGAGAAATAGATGCCAATTGTTTATACCCAACCAATCAGCACCCAGTTCTCACTCTGTCCATTAAACTGGCTCTTCTTCCAAATCCATTCCATCTGCACTAACTGCGGCTGATCATCTAGAGGATTATAAAATCATGAAGGGCACGGATAGGATGAAGAGCCAAGGTCATTTTTTTCCCAGGGTAGTGGAGTCCAAAACTAGAAGGCACAGGTTTAAGGTGAGAGGGAAAAGATTTTAAAGGGACCCAAGGGGCAACTTTTTAATGTTAAGGATCCTTCACATTCTAACATCACCCACTGCTTATTCTGACCAGGTGACCTACACAGCTGTACTCTATCTGTTTGACAGCTTTGGGTATGAAGGGTCCGGAATCTGATTCATGCTTCCCAATATTTCAGCTGCTGGTGCTGAATGGCTGTTTCTTCCATACATTTGCCTGACAATCAAGAGATAATTATTAGTGAAATCGTGGACGTGGAGGCTGGTACAATTACAAAATTTAAAAGGCACCTGGATGGGTTTAAATGGATATAGGGGAAAGTGAGGACTACAGACGCTGGAGGTCAGAGTTGAAAAGTGTGGTGCTGGAAAAGCACAGCTGGTCAGGGAGCAGCTGAGGAGCAGCAGAGTCGACGTTTCGAGCATAAGCTCTTCATCAGGAATGAAGGAGTAGGCCAAGGGGGCTGAGAGATGAATGGGAGGGGTTGGGGTGGAGGAGGTCAGAGGATTTGAAGGAGAAATTGTTGAGAGCGAGGTCCAGTACACCCAATTGGATGAGGGTGTTAGTGGAAGGGTACTGGTTGGGTCAGCGGGAAAGAAAGAAATGGAGGGCTTGGAGGCCTTCATCATGGCAGGGACTAGATGTCTATGGTGAAGGCGAAGCACTGGGGGCCAGGGAAACAAAAGTCATGGAGAAGGTGGAAGGCGTGGGTGGTGTCCTGAACATATGTGGGGAGATCCTGGACCAAGCGGGACAGGACAGTGTAACGATATGTGAAGATAGGTTTGGTGGGGCATGAGGAGGCCGAGATATTGGGTTGACAGGGGCAGTTTAGTTTGTGAATTTTAGGTAGGGGGGTAGAATTGGGCGGTGTGGGGTTCCCGGAGTATGAGGTTGGAGGCTGTGGATGGGAGATCTCCTGAGGTGATGAGATTGTTGATGGTCTGGGAGATGATGGTTTAGTGATGGGAGGTGAGGTCGTGGTCGAGGGGGCAGTCGGAGGAGGAGGTATCTGCGAGCTGGCGCCTGGCTTCAGTGGTGTAAAGGTCGGTGTGCCACACTACTACAGCACCCCCCCCCCCTCCCCACCCCCGCCATCTGCAGGTTTGATAGTGCAGTTGGGGTTGAAGTGGAAGGAGTGGAGGGCTGTGCTTTGTGAGGGTGAGAGGTCGGAGTGGGTGAAAGGGGTGGACAGGTTGAGGCAGTCAATGTCTCAGCAGCAGTTGGAAATGAAGAAATCAAGGGCGGGTAACAGAGCAGCACAGGTTGTCCAGGTGGATGGGGTGTGTTGGAGGCAGGAGAAGGAGTCCTCGGAGGGTGGGTGGGAGTCCTAATGGAAAAAGTAAGCACGGAGGTGGAGGCAGCAGAAGAAATGTTCAAGGTTGCAATGCGTGTTGAAT
Source organism: Chiloscyllium plagiosum (assembly GCF_004010195.1). Classification (NCBI taxonomy): domain Eukaryota; kingdom Metazoa; phylum Chordata; class Chondrichthyes; order Orectolobiformes; family Hemiscylliidae; genus Chiloscyllium; species Chiloscyllium plagiosum. The sequence goes on from NC_057740.1 coordinate 5,059,904, forward strand.
TCATTAATCCAGGAGTATAGAGGAATGAAAGTGAAGCCTTTTCAGAGGACTGATCGTTCATCCTCAGGATATAGGCCACATGCTGGCAAATGGGACTAGATTAATTTAGGATATCTGGTTGGCACAGGCGAGTTGGACTGAAGGGTTTGTTTCTGTGTTGTACATCTCTATGACTCTAACAATTGGTTAAATTGAAGGATGGAGGTCAATACCGTTGGTGAGATAAAAACAAGTGAAGCATAGAATTCACCTGAGAATAGGATGTGCATTCCACCTCATGGAATGTTAATTTCTCATTTCACATGTGGCAGTTTAATCAGATACGGTAAAGGTGATGAAACACTAATCGTATTCTAATCAATAATTAAAGCAAGTTATCTTTATAAATCATGAAGGATCCCTCCATGATGTAAATGGTGCTAATATATTTCTAAATAATGTCAATACCATGTTAGTCAGTGTCCTCAACACTTCTGTACTTCTCACAATCTAGTCTACTGCATTTGCAGCTCACAATGTGGTTGTCTCAGCACTGAGGAAACCAAACATAGTCTGGGTGACCATTTCACAGGATATCTATGTCCTGCCCGCACAAAGGACCCTGAATTTCCAGTTGCCTGCCACTTTAACGTGCCACCATGTTTCCTGGCCAACATCCCTGTCTCAGGATTGCTGCAGTACTTCAAGATGCTCAGAGCAAGTTGGAAGAACAACACCTCATTTTCCACTTGGGGTCCCTGCAACTCTTTGGGCTCAACATTGAGTTCAATAATTTTAGGGCCTAAACTTTCCCATGTCCTAGCCCCCTACCCCACACACAAGGCCTTGTTATCACATAGTCTGCTATTACCCACTACCTATTGTTAGCCACTAATAGTCTCCATTAACTGCTATGCATCCTTCCAGCCAGATCATTATTGACTCCTTTTTCTGTCCAACTGTACTTCTCTGAATTTGGGCTCTATCCCTACCTATCATTTACTCCTTACCCCCTCCCTCCCCATCCTAACTTCTGCACATAATTTGACATTTTCCTAGCAAATCAGTTCTGAGCAAGGGTCACTGGACCCAAAACATTCCGTCTGATTTCTCTTCACAAGTGCTGCCGGACCTGCTAAGCTTTTCCAACAACTTCGATCTTCGATTCCTCAACATTCTGATGGGTCTGAGGAAAATCATGCATCAAAGTGCACCAGTAATTACTTCAAGACCTAGAAGGCAACCCATGGACTGCAGAGATGGGATTAAAGTGTCAAAATGAATACATTAAAAGATCCCACAGGACCACGAGTGCCCAAATCAAGCTGCAACTGATTCTAATGGGCACCATTACGGAAGGGCATGATCTGTTTTCCTTCACATCCTGACATTACCTGCTGCTTATTCTGACCAGGTAACCTGCACAGCTGTGCTCTCTCTGTTTGACAGCCTTGGATATGAAGAGACCTGAATCTGATTCATACATTCCAATATTGCATCTGCTAGTGCTGAATGGCTGGTGTTTTCTTAAATTTGTCTGACCATCAAGAGATAATTAAAAATGAAACCCTGGATGCAAAACCAGAGTTTAAACTGAAAGTTACAATTGCAGGAAGTAGAAAGCATGCAATATTTTCAGTACAGTCATTTCTACTGTAATACATCTTTGAATTAACTGTAACACAATTGGGTGAATAGGGTACACTGTTTCTAATACGTGAACTTTTAAAGTGTGTGTTGGCTATAACACGATTACATCGCCAATACTTTGCGTATTTGTATTCTGCAGTTTTTGTATAATGTGGAATCACACGGGAACGCAAAGATCATGTTCTAGAAGAAATGACCGTATACAGGAAATATTAGATTTATATTTTAAATATTACCATATAATTTAACTTTTATATGAAATATTTCTATCTTATCATTTTAAGATGAAATTTATACCATCATGAACAATTGCTTTCAGAGTGTATTCTAATTTCTTGATTTATCTGAAAGCAAACATCTATATTAGTGAGGTTATTATTAATGTGCTATTTAAGCCAAGATCAAAAGCATCCTTTCAACACTAGAATAAATGCTCGCACTTTCATGGCTATAAAGATCATGGCTTTATGCATGAAATAGACTTCAGCATATAATCTAGGCGAACGCACTGATGCAATACTGGAACTGCTGTGTTGATGGAAAGAAGTCATCTTTTAAATGATATTATTTTGATGATATTAATCCAGACATGTGGTCCCTTGAAATGAAGACATAGATCTCATAACACGATTTGAAGAACATGGAACTGTTTTCTCGAACCTCAAGGGGTATTATTAAACTGATTATGTGAACATTAATCTAATGTATTTTGTTAAATCATAAAGTGAACAAATTTAATGCTACAGTTGCCAATATTACAGTCTTATCAATGCGATATATATGTTTGAAACCTCTAGAGTTTCCTCAATGTTAAATCTTATTGCCATTGTTAATAGAACAAGCTCAGGTCTAGAAAGAATATGAACAGGGAGAAAAGAGAATTTCCATCTGCCCTGAATGGCTCATAGTAAAATGAGTGAAGATCTAATTTACGCAAATGAGAAAGAAACCCGATTCTATGACTGGAACTAGCATTCTTGGTCAAAGTAGCAGCTGGATTCTTTCACTTTGTCTTAAATCATCTCTTCGAAACTATGGTCCCATATGGGGCCATTTTGATCTCTTTCACTCTAGCCCTTGTGCTCTCCCACTCTTGAATTTAGCAAGATCCCCTAGTATCTTCCAAACTCATGATCATTCACATCCAGAAGAATAAGACCAGTAGACCCATGGGAACATCACAACATGCAAGTTTCCCACCAAGCCACTACCAATCCCAACTTGGAAACATATTGCTGTTCCTTCATTATTACTGTCAAAATCCTGGAGTTCCCTCCCAGCAGCATTGTGGGTCTATCTACAACAAGTGGACTGCAGCAGTACATGGTAGCATCTCACCACCGTCTGCTCAAGGACAATGAATGGTGGCCCAGCAGTGACTCCTAATTCACCAGGCCTTTGTTGTCAATTCAGTCTTCTTTTTCAATATGGTCCTGTCCATTCAAACATACCAGCTGTGTATCTATCACAATGTCCTGTTGGTACTTCTGACCAGCTATGTATGGCCGTCTAATGGGTGCTATCTCTCCAAATGAATGCAAAGGATCTTATATAGGCAATGCTGATGGAAATTGTTCAACTTTAATGACAGCACTGGCATAGATTGTACAGTATTTGGTACTATGTCAGATAGTAGAGTTAAAGCTTTATGTCCGTGTTGATGGTGCTGGATGCCCTTACCATGCAGAATCATTGGAAAACTAATGTTGTTTTGCTGCTTCTTGTGTGGACATCAATCGCTATGTCACCTTCCATGGAGATGTTACTTTTTTAAATAATGTGGTCAGGTAGTCAGTGACAGTAATGGCTTTGAGACTGCTTTATTGCTATAATCACGCATTCTGGGAATTTTGGTCAAGCTGTTTCCAAGACATTATGTAGCCTGTACTGAAAGCTGTGACCTGTAGTTTCCTGTGTTGACCAAATATGACAAGTGGTCTCTAGGAATATTGTCACCACTACTTCCATATGTGGAATGTCACTGTCTATTCTTGCCATAAGTATTTCGAGGATGTTTGCCAGTTAATTCCATTGACTGGGATCGAACATTGGGATCATGCCTTGATCAATTCTTTGGCTGAGTGCCAGAGATCTTTCTGGAACAAAGCACATTTTAAGAACAGATAATTAGGGTAAAGGGATTGTTTTGTTTTCTCTCAGAAAGGTAAAAGAAGTCTCCAGACCCCTCATTGAAAAGCACATGCCCAGAATTTACTTTCAGAGAGAACATCAAACCATGACCTTCGTGGAGAAAAAAATTGGCTACTTCACTCGAATCAGGGTAATATTTGATTCATGCCAAACATATTGAGTTAATCTTAGGTTTAGGGTTAAATATGAATTAAGTAAAGTGAAGTTAAATGAAATGAATTAAAGTTGAAGTTAAGTTAGATGAGATAAAATGTTAGTATTGTATTTAATATGTGTTTTCATTACGTATTGGTACTGAAAGGTTTGAAATCAAGAAGAATCTTCCTCATCTGATAATGAGGGAGGGAGGGTTGTGCCAGCCAGTGATCATCGCCTTGGTCTCCACACAACTGATATACAGCCCAATTTTGACGCCATTGCTCTACAGACTGGCAGGCAGGGCTTGGAGCATCATTAACTCTTCAGTGAGTCAGATGATGTCATCACAAAATCCAGGTTTAGCAACTGGTATTTCCACCAGATGCTAAAGTCTGCATCAAGAGGAATCAGAATATGGAGATATGTAACCTTACCATTGAACTATGGTACCTTTGGTACCCATGCTGGTCTTTATGAGGCTTTGAAAATACAAATTCTTCATTCCTGAATACCATCCCACCTCATAATGGACCAGTATGACAGCCAATGGATGCCATAATTAGCCTTCTTGCAATCAATATAGCTAGTAATAAGTGGCTTTTGGTGATCTAAGCTGAGTGTAAAGAACTGCTCATGGCATGATCTGTCAAGCCGGAATCCTGCCTGCTCTTCACAAAGGTTATAATCTATTTTTACTTTCAATGTGTTGAAGAGCACTGTGCTGAAGACCCTGCCAGGTACTAACAGCACTGATCTACTCCTGCAGTATTTCAGTCACCAACATGCCTTTCATGATGATTTTCTTTGTGTACACACACACGCACACACACACACACTCCATGCCAACCATAATACCAAACTAAACTAGTCCCACCTGCACTTAGCCCATATCCCTCCAAATATTTTAACCGTTGTAATTGTCCCCACATCCACCACTTCCTCTGGAAGTTCATTCCATGCACGAACCACTGTCTGTGTAAAGAAATTGCCTCTCATGTCTTTTTTAAATCTTTCTCCTCTCACCTTAAAAATATGCCCCAACCTTAAATTCCCTATTCTGGGGAAAAGACACCTGCTACTCACCTTACCTATACCCCTCATGATTGTATAAACCTCTGTAAGGTCACCCCTCAACCCCCTACACTCCAGTAATAAAACTCCCAGCCTATCCAGGCTCTCCTCATCTATCAATCCCTCTATTCCCGGTATTGTTGGATAAATGTGTTTATGACAGTGTCTTTGGACAGCTCTGTTGGTATTGCAGTAATCCAAAATGCCTTGTTCTTCAGGCTGTCGCTGCTTCTTTGAATCTCTGATCTGGCAACTTCTGGCAGTGTTGATCTTCAGTGACTGAGGTACAGTGAAACTAACAAGACATCTCCATGGTTCCAGCTCTTTACTGCGATCCAGCAACTCCTGCTTGAAGTATTATCACAAGAACACAATTAGGCTTTGCTGTGATGTCAAGCTCCAAGCTAAATGGCTTGCATGACTTTCAATCACCAAACTTAAATGAAGGCTACTTAGTAAGGTACCGGAGGTCAAACATAAAACTGTACTCAAAATTTGGACAAGGAGTAAGGAAGAAAACAAAATTAACTAAACCAGTGGTCTGCATTATATTTTTAACAATCCACAGATGTTAGAAAGAAAAGCCATTCAAACTCGTTTTACTCAGTGAATTTAGGCAGAAACACAAGCCTAACTGTAAGATGGTAAAATGTCAATTACAGCAATATACAAGAAAAGTCTCTCTCCTTTGCCATTTATGACAGGTTCTACCTCCCTTCGTTTTATCTGTGCTGGCATTCTGGTCGGTGCCTTAGACTACAAGTTATAAATTCGCAGGTTCCAAATTGTAATCCATAGAGTCTGGACACATAATCTCGTCTGGATGGAGGGCAGCACTGCCAGAAGCGCCATCTATCAAATCAGACATTAAGCTAAGGTCCTGGTTGGCTTTTTAAGTGAAATGTAAAAATTCAACTTGCGATGGAATTAGCTCTGTTGTTCCACCTAACATTTATCCTCCAACAAACAACAACAAAATCGGATTTTATTCGGTCGTCGCATTGCTGTTTATGGGATCTTGCTATGCTAAAGTTGATTGTATGTGTACTGAAGCATGTCAGTTCATGTTACCCTGCTGCATTCACCCTAATAGTCCCTTCACCAAACAAACAGCAGCCTCTTCTCATGCAGTATAAATTGTTGCTCGCTTTGAGAGATTTGGTATTCTTGTGAATGTCCTGGTGAGTGTAAGATTTGACAGTCCATCTGCTTTCTTCAGCGATACTCAGACTCTGTACTACCAAGTAACTACTTCCAAAGTACTTATTGCGCACATAAAAAAGTGGTTTAGGATGTGAAGTGAAAATGAAAAGGGATGAAAAGGGTGCTTTTAGCACGCTTGCCTTCATTGTTCAGTCCTTTGAGTATAGGAGTTGAGGCACTATGTTGAAGTTATATAGGTCATTGGTGAGGTCTCTTCTGGAGTCCAGTGCCCACTTCTAGTCACCCAGTTCTGCAAAGGATCTTATTAAACTGGAGAGGGTTCAGAAAAGATTTACCAGGATATTGCTGGGTATGGAAAATTTGAATTATAAACAAAGGCTAGATAGGCCGGGGCTTTTATCACTGGAGTGAAGGAGGTTGAGAGGCAACCTGATAGAGGTTTATAACATAAGGAGAAGTACAGATAGAGTTAATAGTAGTTGGCTTTTCCCTGGGATGGGGGATTTCAAGACTAGGGTCACATTTTTAAAAGATTTGAAAAAGACATGAGAGACAAATTTTTTATATAAAGCGTGGTCCATGTATGGAATGAACTTCCTGAGGAAGTGGTGGATGTGGGTACAATTACAACATTTAGATACATAAATAGGAAAGGATAAGGACCAGGAGCAGGCAGGTGGGACTAGTTTAGATTGCGATTAAGTTCAGCATTGATTGATTGGACTGAAGGGTCTGTTTCCATGCTGGATGACTCTACGACTATGATTATGACTGGATTAATGCAAATTATTTCTTATAAAACTGCCTTGATGAAGAGGAAGGGATGTTTAGAGAGCCAGTCATTTACATTTCTGAATTCCTGTATGACCCTTTCCTGGCTCTCCCATGTTTTCACAGGATCAAGTATTCCTATCCCAGTCCTCACTGAAAAATACCTATTGGCAGAAATAAATGTGGTTTCAGTGGGAAGAAGAAGAGGACATCATCCATTGCTCTGACCAGAACTTCGCTTCCCTGACGAGAATTGTCCCAACAATGTTAATCACAAACCTCAAGTTTTGCTTCCAGAGTCTCGTGGATCAAAAGTAGGGGATGGATGGACTCCAAGATTTAATAGGTATATGGCAACTGGAGTAAGTCATTCAGCCCATCAAGTCTGCCTGCACCACCACTGAGTATGATCATGATCATGATCATGATTTACTTCAATACCTTTACCCACAAAGCCCATGACCCATGACACCTCTGCTCATTAGAAATCTGTCAATCTCTACCTTAAACATACAAAGAGATTTAGTTTCTATAGTTCTCTTTGGTAAAGAATTCCAAACGTTCACAACCCACTGAGTAAGAAAATTATTCTCATCTCTGTACAAATTGGAATCTCCTTGTTTTTAATGAGACCACCTCTCATTCTTTGGAATCCTAGAGAATACAGGCCCAGTTTGCCCATTCTGTCTTCATAGAATGGATAACCTTGGAACAAGTCTGGTGAACCTTTGTTGCACTCCCTCTATGGCATTAACATCTTTCCCGAGGTATGGAGACTAAAACTGTACAGAGTACCCCAAGTGTGGTCTCCTACGCAATTGAAGCGAGACTGCACTACTGTACTTAAATCCTCTTGTGATAAAGGCTAACATTCTATTAGCCTTCCCAATGACTTTCTGCATCTGTATATTAGACTTCAATGTCTTCTTGACAAAGGCACCATTATACATCTATACTTTCCAACCTCTTACCATTTAACAAATACACTGCATATCTGTTCCTGCTGCTCAAGTGCATGACCTCACATTTTTCCACATATTCGATATGTTCTTGTCAATTTAGTAGTCCTGTCCAAATTTTCTTGAAACTGTTTTACATCTTCCTTACAAAATGCAGATGCAGAAATGTTACATTTGGTCCCCATCTCCAAATTATTGACATAGCTTGGAGTCCAAGTCTGTTAGCCATTAATCCATGCCAGTAATTATCTCTTGTGCTTTAATTTTTCTAATCATTCTCCCATGGAGACTTTATCAAAAGCCTTCCAAAAATCCAAAAATACTATCCATCAAAACACCTTTCTTAATTTTGTTAGTAGTATCCTCAAAAAACTGCAACAAGCTTGCCAAACATGATTATCCATTTGGAAATCCATACACCCATTTATCATGTTGTTTATGCTAGATTTAGTTTTTTCCTTATTATTGATCCTTATTATACAGGTATGTAGTTCCCTATTTTTTTCACCTTGTTGTTTTCTCTAATGGTGGGGCGCGCTTTATAAGCTTGCAGGAATCATCCCAGGATCAATGGGATTTTAGGAGATAATCACCAGCTATCTCTATAGTCTTCAACAGTCTGGGATGGAGACCATGAGGACTTGGGAACATATTGACCTTCAGCTCCTCTAATTTCTCCAGTACAACGTTTTGTTCATAGTAATTTTCTGCAACTCCTCATTCTCCCTAATCACTTGGATGTCGAGTTCTTGGGGATTTCCTATATCTTCCTTCATGAAAACAGGCAAGAATAATTATTTAGCTTCTCTGCCATTTTTGTATTCCCCATTATACATTCCCTTGACTCTGCCTTTAATGGACCAACATTCACCTCAACCAAACATTTCCTTAACTTTCCTTTTAACTTCCTTAACTTTTACAGTCCAATTTGCTGGGATTTTTTTCAGCTGGATTACATTTATATTCTATTCATCATTTCCCTATTAGTTTCTTGGCCCTCCTTTGCTGTATTCTAAACATTTCTAAAGATTTATTACTCTTTCTGGCCACTTCGTAAACCTTATCTTTTAATTTTATACAACTCTGAATTTCCTTTGTCAGCAATGAGTGGCTGACCATTTTAGTTTTTTTGCATCTTTAAAAACTATATAGTTGTTGTAAGGTATATAGCGGTCTTTAAAAATAGACTATTGATTGTGTACAGTCATGCCTTTTAATGTATTTTCTCAATCTACCTCAGGCAATTTGTGCCTCAATCCTTCACAATTTAATTTGTTCCAATTTAAAACCTTGTTCAAATTGAACTACATAATTTAAGAAGAAAGAGACAGGTTGATCATGAAGGCAACGCTAATTGTAAAATCATCGGGTGTAATTCACTCTGATTTAACGCATTTGATTTTACCCAAACCAACCAATCAATGACGGTTTGTCAAAAGGACTATGTTGCTATAGGCAGACAAACCATTGGTGTGCATGCTTGGTTTTAAGCTAAGTGGCTAATGGATTCAATAATTTAGAACCAGATAGCTGCAAAACATAACACCAATAAATAAATAATTTGTAATTAAATACTCTGCGCAAGTTCTCTTTGAGTACACACAACTCGGTGGCATTAGAAATGTTGGTATATTTGTTTTATTGGTCCACACAACACCAGCATCACCTAATCCATCACAAATTGGCCAGGAGAAGGTAGAGGTGAGCTGCTTTCTTGCACTGCTACAGTCCTTGAGGTGGAATAACACTAACAGAGCTGTTCAGGGGGAGGTTTGGGTTTGGCCCAGAGACATTGAAGGAACTGTGATATATCTTTAAGTCAGGATGGTGAGTTATTTGGAGGGGAATTTGCAACTGGTGGTATTACCATGTATCTGACTGTCCTTGTCCTTCTTGGTGGTAGAACCTGTGGGTTTGGAAGGTGCTGTTGAAAACCTTTGTAATTTGCTGCAGTGCAGCTAAACTGTGAATACAAGCAAAGATTAGCACAGACAACCCCTGTACACACAGAAGAGGAAGAGACAAATGAGAGGGCAGATGGTCTGACAATGTTGTGCTGCCAGAGCAGCATGGTAGCGTGACTTTGCCGATACCCACCAGGATGGCCTTGCTAATGATGCCCACATCACGTGAAGGGACAAAGAAAAATACCTACTATTTCAGGCTCATTGAAAGTGCTTCAGTCATTAAACAGAAGCTGTTCACAAGGGTTCATAAACACAGTTACAGTGACTGCTACAATTCATTCCACACACAGGCTGTGGAGATGGTACCTGACAGTGTTCCCTCTGTACCATACTGTGTCACCTTCAGAGCAGTTAGAATATGAAACCCATTAACACAAGATCACTACTGCCAGCCCAGTGCAAGGTCACCACTGAGTGAGCGAGATAATTTCGAACCAATCTGTTCAGAGATGTAATCACACACTTCTGCGGCAGTTGGGGCTTGAACCCAGGTCTCCTGGACTAAAGATAGGGACATTTTCATAGCTCCATAAATTCTGTCATCACTGAGTAGGATATTGTCCTCCTGAAGTTGAGGCTCAGGTGCTCTCAGCAATCGGAGACTCTCCCAAGGGTTTCCTGCCTTGCTGTGTTTAGCTACATTCTTGCACCGCTAATTGAGGACAAGAGTATTGCCTCATGAGAGAGAACTGGCTCCTCACAGCATGATGAAGATTTCTGAGGAGCAGCCAGAGGTCAGGCCCACACGGAATGACCAGAATATCAGGGAACCCTTACAACCCCCAGACCAAGGCTTCTGAGCACTGCCTCCACTGAAAGGATCGGACCCTGGGTTGTCAATTTATACAGAGCGGCTCCTTCCAACCCACAGCACCAGACTCACTTCTGGGAGTGTTAGCACTGATAATACACCCTGGATATAGTGACAAGGTCACAGGTTCCCAAACAAAATGGGATCGATTGCCTGGGGACCGCAGTCATGTTACTTACACTGGAGAACATGATTCGAATAAAAGCATTACAATCTGCACCAGGACAGATTCCAATTTGCTGTTAACAAATTTTTACCTTCCTGTGACAGCATGCCTCCCTGTGCAGCTGTTGGAGAGGGGTTAACGTGCCCTTGCCACCCTTCCTAATGATCATGGGAGGGCACCATTAGAGGTTGTGCCAGGGCCTTGTGTACAGTCACTAGGGGGAGTGAGGTTTATCATGTTCCTCAGTCAGAGGGACTGGGTGTTCAGCTTCACATGATGTGGTCCTTTGATTCATGGCAACATCAATCTCATCGCTTCCTGCCGTGGCCCTTTCACAATCTCACTGTCTATCCACATTGACCACCGTCTACTTGGACCTGCACCAATGGGCCATCAGTGTAATAAAGCAGTCACATAATGTGTTCACCACAGACAGTGCTACTGCATCGAATCAAGTGTACTTTTTTTTTGCTTTTGCTTTTTGTTCATTCGTGTGATGTGGGGCATCGCTGGCTGGGCAAGCACCTGTTCCTCATTTGGTAAAGCTTAATACAATCTCCAATGTCAAAACTTTTAGACAATAGACAATAGACAATAGGTGCAGGAGTAGGCCATTCAGCCCTTCGAGCCTGCACCGCTATTCAATATAATCATGGCTGATCATTCCTAATTAGTATCCTGTTCCTGCCTTATCTCCATAACCCTTGATTCCACTATCTTTGAGAGCTCTATCCAACTCTTTCTTAAATGAATCCAGAGACTGGGCCTCCACTGCCCTCTGGGGCAGAGCATTCCACACAGCCACCACTCTCTGGGTGAACAAGTTTCTCCTCATCTCTGTCCTAAATGATCTACCCCGTATTTTTAAGCTGTGTCCTCAGGTTCGGTACTCACCCATCAGCGGAAACATGTTTCCTACTGCCAGAGTGTCCAATCCTTTCATAATCTTATACGTCTCAATCAGATCCCCTCCCAGTCTTCTAAACTCAAGGGTATACAAGCCCAGTCGCTCCGGTCTTTCAGTGTAAGGTAATCCCGCCATTCCAGGAATTGACCTCGTGAACCTACGCTGCACTCCCTCAATAGCTAGAATGTCTTTCCTCAAATTTGGAGACCTGAACTGCACGCAGTACTCCAGGTGTGGTCTCACCAAGGTCCTGTACAGCTGCAGAAGCACCTCTTTGCTTCTATACTCAATTCCTCTTGTTATGAAGGCCAGCATGCTATTAGCCTTCTTCACTACCTGCTGTACCTGCATGCTTGCCTTCATTGACTGGTGTACAAGAACACCCAGATCTCTCTGTACTGCCCCTTTACCTAAATTGATTCCATTTAGGTAGTAATCTGCCTTCCTGTTCTTGCCACCAGAGTGGATAACCATATATTTATCCACATTAAACTGCATCTGCCATGCATCTGCCCACTCACCTAACTTGTCCAGGTCACCCTGTAATCTCCTAACATCCTCATCACATTTCACCCTGCCACCCAGCTTTGTATCATCAGCAAATTTGCTAATGTTATTGCTGATACCAGAATTAATAATTTCAGAATTATTACTCTATACAATAGCTTCCCTCCAGCTTTTCTCTCCTTAGTTGACATTTATATATAAAACTACTTCTATATTTACAGCTAACCTTTTATTGTGTGGCACCTATAGGAGAATGAACATGCTGGTTGATCAAATATTCCGGTTGATCAGTAGGTAAACATAATCAAGGTAAAAACACACACTTCGTAACAGAAACATAATGTAGGGGAATATACACATCACTGTTTTACTTTATTTGCAGCACTAGTCACATAAATAAGAATGTAACTGACTTAAATAAATCTTACTGACAGAGAGCCTTCTCACTTGCACTGTCAACTGATTACTCGGACATCGCGGTGTTTGAGGAGAAATTGACTCAAAATTGACTTGAAATTGAATCAATTATTGATATTTTGTGTGGTCATTCAATTGAAAACAAGTACATTTACATTGAAGTAAATAACTTTTTAAAACTATAATAATTGGACAGAATAATACAGTAAACTTTGCAGTGTTTGAGGTATATGATTTTTGCTGGTTTATCAACAAGTTAGAGACATAAAAATTTGTAGACAAGTAGGAGGCTGGGAGAACACAGGAAGCCAGGAAACATTAGAAGATAGAGAAGACAACGTTTCGGGTGTAACCCTTTTCAGGACTCAAGAAAGGTTACACCTGAAACGTTGATTTCTCACCTCCTGATGCTGCCTGGTTTATCAAAAGTACCAGTTCATAAGTTGCTAGTTAAAACAAAGGTCGCTGTATTATATCTCATGTTTTCAACATCTCTGTCTTCACAAATTCAGACACTTACACAATGTTTCCAAAATAGATTCACTTCAGACTTGGAAGATTGTTAGGTCATTGCCTTGAGGACTGTTGACCTCAATTCTGACCATGTCTCAATCATTTCTCCATTGGGATGATCTTTTATCCTTTCAAAAGGATGTTGTCATTGGTAAATCTGTCCATTTCCTAAGCTGGAAGACCCATGTTTGCTTGGATTCCTTTTTTAGAGAAACACCATTCTTTAACTCAGTAGTTGACTCAGAACATGACCTGGAGGACATTTAGTCTTTTGAATGGCCAACATTGAAGATGGCTGCTCTGTTGAAACAAGTTGTTGTTCCATGTATCATTCCGAATTTTCAGACTAAGCAATTATCTCTTCTTGACTGTGTTCTGCCTTTGTTAATGTTGGTCTGGTTTCCATGAAACACATTGGAATTTGGGTGCAATTAATCTTCACTTGTTCAAGGAAATCTTTATTCTCAATCTGCTGATATGTCTATCTATGTTGAATTAAATCAGCTCTTTATTTCAACTTCTTGAGTAGCTTCGGCATTTCAATTCACTCTCTGTGGAGGTCTTCCTAGTGAACTGGATATTTGCACATCCCCAAATGTCATCCTAGCAGACTGCTGTTTGTTAACATTATCTATGTCACTGGTTCAGATAATTGATCTCTGGACAACAAGGAATTAAATTGTTAACACTGAACCTGTGTTAGCTCATTAGCCACCAACCCAATCAAGTCTTCTGTATCAATTTGTCAGCGGTTACCTTTTGTCTGAGTAACTTCAGTCAAAGATTCATTAATGAGCTTAATTGGGTTATATTGCTCAATCTTGTTCTTGGATTTGTTTCTTTGGGCAAAAATTGATGATTTTTCTCTTTTGAATTTTCTTTAGTGATGATAAAAATTACAAACTAGGAGCAAAAGGAGACCATTCTTCCCCTTAAACCAACTCTACTATTCAATAATATTGTGGCCGATTTGTTGATGTTTTAAAATCCCACCCCCTCCAACTCTCCCCGATAACCCTTAATTCCACTGTCTAACAAGAATCCATCCATCTGTGTCTCGAAAATATTCAGCGACCCTGTCTCCACTGATTTCAGAGGCAGAGAGTTCTCAAGTTGCATAACCTTCTTGGGGGGATAAAAAAGTTCCCATCCCTGCTTTGAAAGGGCAGCTCCTATTTTAAAACCTGCCTCTTTGTTCTGGACTGATCCATAAGAGGAAACATCCCATCTACATCCATCTTGTCAATGCCATCATATACACTTCAATCAAGCCATTCCACTCTCTTCCAAACTATCCAACTTATCCTCAGAAAACAACCCATTCATTCCAGGTATCAATCCAATAAACTTCCTCTGCACCTGTGTCCTTCCTTAAATAACACTACCAAAATTGCACACATGATTTGAAGTTGCCAGTGTTGGATTGGGGTGTACAAAGTTAAAAATCACAACACCAGGTTATAGTCCAACAGATGTATTTGGAAGCATTAGCTTTCGGAGCACTGCTCCTTCATCAGGTGGTTGTGGAGCAGGACACAGAATTTATAGTAAAAGTTTAATATGTGATGCAACTGAAATTATATATTGAAAAACACCTGGATTGTTTGTTAAGTCTCTCAATGTTTAGAATGACCATGTTGGTTTCAGTTCTTTCATATGTTAATCCCAAAACGTTTTTTGAAGTTACATTCTCAAGTGAATTTTAACAATAGGTGACATGTCGGCCCAGATAATGCATTGAAGGTGTGAGCTGCCCTGTGTGAGGTAGTCTGTGCCCCAATGTTCAGACTGATTCTATTTCTAAAAGAAGGGATTTACAGAATCTTACATGAATTCATGATGTTTTTGAGCAAAATAAAATGTTATTCTGCAAGAACAAATTCACACCACAAACCTATATGTGTATGTGTGTGTAGGGGCGGATATGAGTGTCTGTGAGAAAGTGCGTGTATGTGTATGTGTGTGAGTGTAAGTGTAAAAGGGTATATGTCTGTGAGAGGGTGCTTGTGTGAGCGTATGAGAGAGAGCTTGTGTATGAGAGAGGGTCTGCGTGAGTGTATGGGTCTGTAGAAGTGGGGTATGATGCTCAACTCATCGACTGCCAGGTACAATATGCCACAGGGAGAAACTGTAATGACTTCCTCAGGAGACAGACATGAGCTGCAACCAACAGGGTACCCTCCATTGTTCAGTACCTCCCAGGAGCCGAAAAACTACGCCATATTCTTTGCAGCCTGCAACACATTATCAATGAGGATGAGCACCTCACCAAGACCCTCCCTACGCCTCCACCTCTCGCCTTTAAACAACCACCAAACCTTAAACAGATCATTGTTTGCAGCAAACTGCCCAGCCTTCAGGCCAACGACATACAACCCTGTCACGGCCCCTCATAATTTTACAAACCTCTATAAGGTCACCCCTCAGCCTCTGATGCTCCAGAGAAAACAGCCCCAGCCTATTCAGCCTCTCCCTATAGCTCAAATCATTCCTATTTGACATGAAAACAGTGTAATCAATCAAATTATGGTGCCTCCCCCTTGAGAATTTTGATGTGAAATTTTGGGGCATTAGGATTAGTGACTGATCACAATAACAATGATTAAAGGAGATAGAAGATCACAACAGCAGCCTCACTTTCTGTTCATCAATTAATTTTTAATTATCTGCTGACTGATCGCCTGAGATTGCATGAACACAAACTCATATCTCTCATACTCTGAAGCTGTACATTTGATCCATAATTCATCCACTATTTCCTAAAATACGGACCATGTACTCAATCAGAGAGGCCTCTGCGTCATGTGCAGCTCTCCATAATCATTAACTACATTCATGGCATGCAGGTGGGGTGCACCCACCCATGGTTTATTTACAATTGAAGACTGTGATCTGTCTTTTCATTAGAAGACTTCTCCAGTATTGTGTAATGTATAAATAATGTACTTTTTTAACTCATTCATGGACTGTGTGCATCACTGGCGACACTAGCATTTATTTCCCATTTCTAAGTAATAAGATAGTGATGAGCTACCTCCTTGATCACAGTCCTTGGGGTGTAGCCACAGCTCAGATCTGTTCCAGAGGGACGTCCACAATTTTGACTGACAGTAAAGGAATGGCCGATACATTTCCAAGTCAGAATGGTGAGTGGTTGAAGGGGTACTTGGAGAGGGTGGTGTTCCTTCTAGATGGTCAAAGCTGAGGGTTTGCAAAGTGCTGTGATGTTTGTTAAATCCATTCCTATGTCTGGAGTAACTTCACACCATGTGAATATCCCAGCTGCGTGGTGGCTCAGTGGTTAGCACTGCAGCCTCCCAGCGCCACAGACAGTAGGATTCAAGCCTCCACCTGTGTGGAGCTTGCACATGCTCCCCATGTCAACATGAATTTCTTCTGGGTGCTCCAGTTTCCTCCCACAGTCCAAACATGTGCAGGTTAGGTGAATTAGCCATGCTAAATTCTTCCCTAGTGTTCAGGGATGTGTAGGTGGAGAAACACCGTGTCTCCACGTGGGGCGAGACTCGTTCCCAGACAGCAGCTGGACAGGGAAGAGGCAGACAGACACAGGGCACAATGCAAACAGTGCAAACCTAAACCCCTGGAGGCAGTGCTGACTAACTTGCAAACAACTTAGATCAGGGTCAAATACAATACATCCAGCTGCAAATATCATCTGATCATACCTGAATTGCTGGCCTCTCCACTCACTGCACTGAAATACCAGCCTCATGTACACCTCTCCACTCACCGCACTGAAATACCAGCCTCATGTACACCTCTCCACTCACTGCATTGAAATACCAGCCTCATGTACACCTCTCCACTCACCGCACTGAAATACCAGCCGCATGTACACCACTCCACTCACTGCACTGAAATACCAGCCTCATGTACACCTCTCCACTCACCGCACTGAAATACCATCGTCATGTAGACCTTACCATTTACCGCACTGAAACTCTCGCCTATTGGATACCATTCTATTTACCATATCTACATCTCTCACTACCAGTCACACATCCCTCACACGCTGCTGCATACTGGTATGTCTCAGCTGCACATTGTCAACTATTTCTGAATATAGTCTGTGGCCAATGTGAGTATGGGCACCATTGAGATTGATGTTGCTTTGCTCCCTCAGCTACAACCCACCTCCCCTTCAGCATGCATTCCCTTCTGGTTTGCAATTTGCAGAAAATGTCAACACATCTCCCTGATGTTCCTCCAGCCACCCCGCTCCCATTGTCACTACAGCTCCAGACTTGTATTTCCCTGCAGCAAGCAATGAACTATCACTTTGTGTTGAACTGGCGTGCAGACAGGTAACCCAGGTGGGACAATTGACTCGAGGTGTAGGAACATCGTTGCTCACTCTCACACTCAGCAGCTCAGATATCGGCACTGACTGGGCAATGGAGAACAGCTCAAGGCAGGACCAGCACAGGGTGAGCCAGAAGGTGTGAGTGGGCAGTGTAGTGTCAACTGACAGGTGGGTGAGTGTGCAGATGGGTTCTGCTGCAGGGACTACAAGTGAGGAGTTCTCTGGGTGGTGTACAATCAGGTGATGCATTGCCAGCCCTGGTAGAAAATCTGACATCTTTGCTAGTTTGTTCTCATCTCTAACCGCAGGATGTGGTGACTGATTCCATGGGAAAGCTTGAGAATTGGACCATTGCTCCAGCCTGGCGTTCATCTGTTCTATGCTGTGATTCCTTTATTTACCAATATGTGGGACAGGCACTAACATGGAAGCTATTAAGTTTGAGCGCCATGGGTTTCTAACAATTCTCGAAATTTAGCACCAGGGAAGTGACATAATCCCCCATCCTAATGGGCAAGGAGTGTGTGTTCGATAAGGAGGGTCAAAGATAATGTCTTTGATTTGCTCCATGTTTAATTAGAGGCAAAACTGTTTCTCCAGCCTCTGCATTCTGAGCTAGAGTGAAGTGCTCGCATTTGAAGTGATTTTGTGTTTCCCAATGATCTGTCCAAGGGGCAGTGTGCAGCTATGAAATGACAAGACCAAGGGTAAATCACAAAGCAGCTCCCATGAAAACGCTGCAGGACTAATTTACTGTGGATTAACTTTAATCATAAAGCTATTGGGTGAATGTCAAGAAACCATTAGCAAGAACCGATTAAGTCACTAAATCAGATCGTAAAATTATATCAAACAGTTGAGCTGTTTTTGTAAATATGTTTGTCCATCCACAAAATAATAATGATTTGTTCTGATGAGCTGGGTGTAAAATTGGTCATGTCCAGTTTGATTGTGTTGAAACACTGGCTGAAGCATTAATCTTGAATATCAATCTCAAAGTGTCTTGAGAAACCTTTTGCTGCCAATCTTTGTGGTTAATAAACACATTGCTTCCTTCAACACAGAGGCCGTTTCACCATCACAATGTTACAGTGCTGGGCTGGACATCTATTTCAAATTCTTTCCTGGGTCTGGGCTAGTCTTTCATTGGCCATCACTTATTGTCCTTGAAAAGTTGGTGGTGCACTGCCTTCTTAAACCGCTGGGGGGTTTAAGTATACACCCACACAGTGCTGCTAAAAAAGGGAACTCCGAGACTCTGACCCAGCAACAGGGAAGAAATGGTAATATATTTCCAAATCAGGATGGTGTAATACTTGGAGTAAACCTCAGAGGTGGTGATGTCCCATGTTTTCAATGCCTTTGTCCACCTCAATTTCAAAGATCGTACATTTTAAAAGGGCTGTCTCCCCTTCACCGTGGTCAAAACTGTGCTGCCCAGGGACAGGGACAGAAATCACAGGTCCTGGGTGTCTGTTTCATTCACACAGAAAGAATCCATAAACAGCAGCAAGCTGATCTGTCTTAATGATTCCCCAGTGGGATACATATTGAGAACGAAACTGGCAGAAGCGGTCTCTAAATAAAACCACGAGATGTTTTATACCCACTTGAGAGGATAGACTGAGCCTCAGTTTAATGTCTCATCCAGAAGACAGCACTCCCAATAGTGCTGCACTCCCTCACTGCGGTGCCACCCATTGTACATGTCCTACTGTTTGAAATGGTGTTCAAAGCCCCAACCTCCTGAATATCAGAATAACAAGAGCCAACACTGAGTTGCTTACACATCAAGGCTTTCAGGAATAACAATCATCAGCATTGAGGCAGGATTTTTTTGCAAGAAAGGTTAAGAGAAACCAGTCACTCCTATCCAATACCATGGTGTGTCTTGTCCCATACAGTAAAGCCTGACTCCTCACTCCCTAGACTTCATCAATGGGTATCCAATGGCTACACATAGAACATAGAACATTACAGCGCAGTACAGGCCCTTCGGCACTCGATGTTGCACTACTCTGTCATACTAAATCTGAAGCCCATCCCATCTACACTATTCCATGTATGCCGATTTGCCTGTCCAATGACGACTTAAATGCACTTAAACTTGGCGAATCTACTACCAATGCAGACAAAGCATTCCATACCCTTACTACTCTGAGTAAAGGAACTACCTCTGACATCTGTCTTATACCTATCCCCCCTCACTTTAAAGTTGTGCCCCCTCGTGTTTGCCATCCCCATACTTGGAAAAAGGCTCTCCCGGTCCAACCTATCTAACCCTCTGATTATCTTGTATGTCTCTATTCAGTCACCTCTCAACCTTCTTCTCTCTAATGAGAACAGGCTCAAGGCCCTCAGCCTTTCCTCGTAAGACATTCCTTCCATACCAGGCAACATCCTAGTAAATCTCCTCTGCACCCTTTCCAAAGCTTCCACATCCTTCTTATAATGCGGTGACCAGAACTGTACACAATAATCCAAGTGTGGCCGTACCAGAGCTTTATACAGCTGCAGCATAACCTCCTGGTTCCAGAACTCAATCCCTCTATTAATAAAGGCCAAAACACTATTTGCCTTCTTAAAAACCTTGTCAATCTGGGTGGCAACTTTCAGGGATCTATGTACATGGACACAGATCTCTCTGCTCATCTGCACTCCCAAGAATATTACCATTAGCCCAGTACTTTGCATTCCGATTACTCTGGCCAAAGTGTATCACCTCACACTTGTCCACATGAAACTCCATTTGCCACCTCTCAGCCCAGCTCTGCATCCTATCTATGTCTCTCTGCAACCTACTACATCCTTCATCATTATCCACAACTCCACTGACCTTAGTGTCGTCCGCAAATTTACTAACCCACCCTTCTAAGCCCTCATCCCGGTCATTTATAAAAATACAACAGCTACCTTGTACCATTTTTAACACTGTGGCAAATAGACAATTGCCCTTTGTAGTACCTTGTCTTTTCCAAAAGGATGATTTACAGTCAGACTTATATGGGCAGGCTGTTCAGTAACTAAAGGAAGAAAGGTATAATTTGGAGTTGAAGTGATCTTTTACAGGACATGGTGCTCACACATCAAGGCTTTTGGGAATAGTAATGGATTTCATGATGTGATTTTATGCACTGGGGAAAGTAACTCAGCACAGGATCAGATGCCAATTCAGAACTCAATTGACATTGAGTGGTGCAGACATGGAGAAAGACATCTTGACCCAAAAGACATCTTGCCTGCTTCTAATGTTAGCATTGAGATGTTGATTTGACATTTCCATGCTCAAACTGAAAGCTGCAACATTCTGCCATTGCTTGCAATCTCATCAGTCTGTATTCAGTGTCAACCACACTCTCAGTCAGAATTAACCCCTAGATTCTAGATCGGTTCTGGTCAACCCACTCAGATATTATTATCCACTTATGGAGCAGATGGGACTTGAACCTAGGCTGCCTTGTCCAGAGGTAGGGACAGTACCACTAGAAGCCATTACCACAGACTCTATACCAAGTGACATCTATATCCTTATGATTTGCTCAGTACTTTCAATGAATGGTGCAGTTCTCACTCAACATTGTGATGCACAGGTGGCCCTGCTTATTTGGCCTTCCTGTTTGTATTCTGCCTCAAATATTATTTCACGCACCCCACAACGATGGGCTGCAGTCATGAACTGTACATAGTGGCATGACCAGAACTGATATCAGAGAGTGGCTTCCAACTTGTTTCAACTACAGGAAGGCAAACAACAAATAAATATCGAATTGCTGTAAGTCAAGCAACTAAATAATTGGGATGAAATTAGGTGGCTTGGAAAGGAGAGACAAACAAAGAAATTCTATCAAAATTCCATCATTGTCATGGAACATTTTGTTTATTCATTTTTGGGATGTGGGCGTCACCAGCTGGGTCCAGTATTTATAAGACCATAAGACATTGGAGTGGAAGTAAGGCTATTCAGCCCATTGGGTCCACTCTGCAATTTAAACATAGCTGATGGGTATTTCAACTCCACTTACCCGCACTCTCCCCGTAGCTCTTAATTTCTTACGATATCAAAAATTTATCAATCTCTGCCTTGAAGACATTTAACGTGCCAACCTCCACTGTGCTCCGTGGCAATGAATTCCACAGGCCCACCACTCTCTGGCTGAAGAAATGACTCCTCATTTCTGTTCTAAATTGACCCTCTCTAATTCTAAAGGCTGTGTTCACGGGTCCTAATCTCCCCACCTAATGGAAACAATTTCCCAGCGCCCACCCTTTCTAATGCATACATTATCTTGTAAATTTCTATGGGATCTCCCCTCAAGCTTCTAAACTCTAATGAATACAATCCCAAGATCCTCAGCCATTCATCATATGTTAGGCCTACCATTCCAGGGATCATCCAGTGACAGTATGTTCTCCCTGAGGTGTGTGGGGCCAAATTGGACACAGTATTCTAAATGGGGCCTAACTAGAACTTTATAAAGTCTCAGAAGCATATCGCTGCTTTTATATTCTAACCCTTTTGAGATAAATTAAAACAATACATTTACTTTCTTAATCACAGACTTAACCTGCAAGTTAACCTTTAGAGAATCCTGGACTAGCACTCCCAGATCCCTGTGTACTTTGGCTTTATGAATTTTCTCACTGTTTAGAAAATAATCCATGCCCGTATTTTTTTCCCAAAGTGCAAGACCTCGCATTTGCCCACATCGACTTTCATCAGCCATTTCTTGGCCCACTCGCGTAAACTGTCTAAATCTTTCTGCAGCCTCCCACCTCCTCAGAACTACCTGCCTGTTCACCTAACTTCGTATCATCGGCAAACTTCACCAGAATGCCCCCAGTCCCTTCATCCAGATCATTAATATATAAAGTGAACAGCTGCTGCCTTAACACCTGCAGGACACCACTTAACACCAGCTGCCATTCTGAAAAATAACCTTTTCGCCAAACGCTCTGCCTTGTCAGACAGCCAATCCTCAATCCATACCAGTAGCTCACCTCGAACACAACGGCCCTCACCTTACTGAGCAGCCTCGAGTGAGGAACCTTTGGAGCATGGTGGCTCAGTGGTTAGTACTGCTGCCTCACAGCACCAGGGTCCCAAGTTCAATTCCAACCTTGGGCAGACTCTCTGTGGAGTTTGCACATTCTGCCAGTGTCTGCATGGGTTTCCTCTGGGTGCTCCAGTTTCCTCCCACAATGCAAAGATGTGCAGGTCAGGTGAATTGGCCATGCTATGCATTAGTCAGAGGGAAATGGTTCTGAGTTACTCGTTGGTGTGGACTGGTTGGGCTGAAGGGCCTGCTTCCACACTGTAGGGAATCTAATCTTATCAAAGGCCCTTTGGAAGTCTAGATAGATAACATCCACTGGGTTTCCCTGGTCTAACCTACATGTTACCTCTTCAAAGAATTCTAACAGGTTTGTCAAGCACGAACTCCCCTTACTAAATCCATGTTGACTTGTTCTAATCCGACCTTGCACTTACAAGAATTTAGAAATCTCATCCTTAACAATGGATTCTAGAATTTTACCAACAACTGAGGTGAGGCTAATCGGCCTATAATTTTCCATTTTTTGATTTGATCCTTACTTGAACAAGGGGGTTACAACAGCGATTTTCCAATCATCTGGGACTTTCCCTGACTCCGTGACTTTTGAAAGATCACAACCAACAGCTCCTCTATTTCATCAGCCACCTCCCACAGAACTTCAGGGTGTAGCCCATCAGGGCCAGGAGATTTATCAATTTTTAGACCTTTTAATTGTTCTCGCATTTTCTCTTTTGCAATGGCAACCATACTCAACTCTGCCCCCTGACACTAACTGTTGGGATATTACTCCTGTCTTCCACTGTGAAGACTGATGCAAAGTGCCTATTAATTTCTTCAGCTATTTCCTTATTTCCCTCTCCGCTTTCCTCTGTTTTTGTAGCCTTCCCAATCTTCTGATTTCCCAGTGCCCTTGGCTACTTTATAAGCTCTCCCTTTCTCTATGATACATTTCCTGACTTCCCTTGTCAGCCATGGCTGTCTAATCCCCTTCCGGATAGCCTCTCTTCTCTTTGGGATGAACCTCTGTACTGTGTCCTCAGTTACACCCAGAAACTGCTGCCATTGTCACTATACTCTGCTTCCAGCCGATTTTTGTCAGTTCCTCTCTCATGCCCCTGTAATTATTTTTATTTAACTGTAACACCATTTTTGCCTCCTAAGTGTAACATCCAATTTTGCCTCCTAAGTGTTCCCTTACTTTAAGATGTTTTATAAAGTCTGGATCATTATATAGCACTAAGTCCAGAATATTCTGCTGTCTTGTGGGCTCCATCACAAGCTGTTCCAAAAAGCCATCCTGTAAGCATTCCATGAATTCCCTTTCTTTGGATCCACCGGCAACATTATTCACCCAGCCCACCTGCATATTGAAGTCCCCCATGATCATCGTGACCTTGCCTTTCTGACATGCCCTGTCTATTTCCTGGTACATCTTGTGCCCCTGGTCCTGACCACTGCTGGGAGATCTGTATAACTCCCATTATGGCTTTTTTTGCGTTTGTGATTCCTCAACTCCACCCACACAGACTCCACATCATCTGACCCTATGTCATTCAGTGCCATAGATTTAATTTCATTCTTACCTAACAAGGCAACCCCACCCCCTCTGCCCACCTCCCTGTCTTTTTGATAAATTGTAAATCTTTGGAAGTTTAACTGCCTGTCCTGAACCCCCTGCAACCACGTTTCTGTGATGTCTATCACATGATAATCACTCATGATGATTTGTGCCATTAATTCATCTACTTTGTTATGAATACCACGAGCATTCAGGTAAAGCACCTTAATGCTAATCTTCTTATCCACATGATTTCCAACATCTCTGTAATATGTCCTAAGTTATTCTTCCTTTTTGCTTCATTCCTAGCCTGCCTGGAACTTAAACCCTGCACACATGCTAACCTGCTGCTTATCTTTCTACCTGACTCCATACTCCCTGTTACTTTCCCTTTTCCTTCCCCCGACTCACAAGTTTAAAGTCCTAGTGACCACCCTATTTATCCTTTTCACCAGAACACTGGTTCCAGATCGGTTCAGGTGGAGACCGTCCATGGGTACAGATCCCTCCGGTTCTAAAACTGATGCCAATGTCCTATGAAATGGAATCCCTTTTTCCCACACCAATCTCTTAGCCACATGTTTACTTCCTTAATTTTCTTATCCCAATGCCAATTAGCACATGGCTGAGGCAGTAATCCAAAGATTATGACCATCGAGGACCTGTTCTTCAATTTCCTTCCTCGTGCTCGATAATCCCCAAACAGGTCCTCCACCCTAGCCTTGCCTATGTTGTTAGTGCCAACGTGGACCACAACACCTGGATCCTCCCCCTCCCGCTCCAATATCCTTTCAAGCCGGTTGGAGATATCCTGCACTCTGGCACCGGGCAGGCAACACACCATGCGGGACTCCTGATCCGGCTTGCAAAGGATACGATCTGTCCCCCTAATGAAAGAATCCCCTATAACATCAACTTGTCTTTTTGCTCCCCCCTCTTGAATGGCCTTCTGCACCATGGTGCCGTGGTCAGCTGGCTCATCCTGTCCAGAGCCCTTTTCCTCATCCGTACAGGGAGAAAAAATCTCATCCATGTTGGACAAGGTCAAAGGCTGAGGCTCCTCCATTCCTGACCTTGGAATCCCCCTGCCTGCCTCACTTACAGTCACACCCTGTTGTCCCTGATCACTAACTGAATGTGAATTACTTAATCTGCCGGGTGTGACTGCCTCCTGAAACAAAATGTGCAGGTAACTCTCCCCCTCCCGGATATGCTGCAGTGTTTGAAGCTCAGATTCCAGATCATTAATTCTGATCCAGAATTCTTCCAGCAACCGATGCTTACTGCAGATGTGGTCACTGCTATTCACAATGGGATCAGCCAGCTCCCACATCATACAGCGACAGCACATCACCTGTCCAGACAGCTCTACTTATTTAATTAATTTATACAAATGTATGAGTCTAGTACTTCTCCATGGTCTTATTCAGCTAACCAACTAACAGTAAACTTTTAATCAATCACACGATCCCCAAGAAATATCAATTGAAACGCCTTACCTTAGCAACACACGGGAGTCCTTTTTTTGGGTTAGAGGAGGAGGGCGGGTATAGTGTCTCAGGATTCAGGTGCTGCCTAAATATGTACCCAGCAGCCTCTGCTCCTCGCTGTGGCCTCTCCCTCTGCTGCTCCATTAAAAACCATTCTCGCGCTCTCCCTTCCCAGCAGCTCTCGGCTCTCTCTGCCCTCTCTCCTCTGTAAAAATGGAGGCCTGACACCCGAGGTAAGTCCCTTTTTAAGTGGGAAAACTTACCCTTCCCAGCAGCCCTCGGTTCTCTCCACTCTTTCTCCTCGCCATTCTGTGAAAATGGAGGCTGTCCCTGGGTGAGCCACCTTCTTGGACTGCTGGAGTCCGTTTGCTTAGGTAGATCCATAATACCTTAGTCAGGGAATTCCAGGATTTTGACCCAGCAACAGTGAAGGAACGGTTATCTATTTTCAAGTCATGCTGGAATTCTGGTTTGGAGGGGAAATTGTAGATGGCAATGTACCTATGTATCTGCTGTCCTTGTCCTTCTAGATGGACACAATTGGGGGGTTGGAAGGTGCTCTCCGAGTATAGAATCCCTACAGTGTGAAAACAGGCCCTTCAGCCCAACAAGTCCACACTGACTATCCGAAGAGTAACCATCCAGACCCATTCCCCCAACCTTATAGTTACACCTGACTAATGCACCTAACTTACACATCCCTGAACACTACAGACAATTCAGCATGGCTAATTCACCAAACCTGCATATCTTTGGATTGAGGGAGGAAACTGGAGCACCCAGAGGAAACCCACATAGACTGTTGCCCGAGATTGGAATCAAACCCAGGTCCCAGGCGCTATGAGGCAGCAGTGCTAACCATTGAGCCACCCGTGCCACATGCATATCTTTGGTGAATTTCTGCAATGTGTCCTGTACATAGTACACACTGCTGCTACTGAGCATCGATGGTGGAGGGAGTGGATGCTTGTGGATGTGGGGTGAATCAAATGGGCTGCTTTGCACTGGATGGTGTCAAGCCGCTTGAGTGTTGATGGGGCTGCACCCATTCAGACAAGTGGGGAAATATATCATCACACTCTTGACTTGTGCCTTATATAATGGTGGACAGGCCTTTGGGAGTCAGGAGGTGAGTTACTCCCCACAGTAATCCTAGTCTCTGAGCTGGTCTTGTAGCCAATGTGTTTATTTGGTGAGTCCAGTTCAGTTTCTAATCAATGGTAAGTCCAGGATGTTGATCGTGGGGGATTCAGTGATGGTAACACTATTAAGGGCTATGGTTACATTTTATCTTATTGGTGATGGTCATAGCCTGGCATTTATGTGGTGTGAATGTTCCTTGCCACTTGTCAGCTCAAGCCTGGATATTGTCCAAATCTTGTTTGCAATTCAACATGAGCTGTTCCAGTATTCAAGGAATTGGGAATGGTGCTGAACATTGGCGAACATTCCCACTTCTGACCTTATGATGGAGGGAAGGTCATTGATGAAGCAACTGAAGATGGCGAGGCAGAGGACAATGCCCTGAGGAACTCCTGCAGAGATGTCCTGGAGCCAGTCACCAGTAAGACTGACCTTCAACTACCATCTTCCTGTGTGCCTGGTATCACTCATATTAGTGGAGAGTTTGCTCCCTGATACACATTGATTCAAGTTTTGTTAGGGCTCCTTGATACCCTACTCAGTCAAATGCAGTCTTGATGTCTGCATTAGGGCTGTCACTCTCCCCTCCCCTCTGCAATGCAGCTCTTTTGTCCATGTTTGAGCCAAGGCTGTAGTGAGGTCAGGAGCTGAGTGGCCCTGGCGGAACCCAAACTGGGCGTCACTGAGCCGGTGCAGCTTGATAGCACTATTGATGACACTTTCCATTTCAACCAAGAGTAGACTGAGGGGGCCGTAATTGGGTGGGTTGGATTTGTCCTGCCTACTCTCAGTGAAAAATCAAATGCTGGAGATCACAATGGGTAAAGCAGCATCCATGGCAAGCTAATGTTTCAAACTAGATGACTCTTCATCAGAGCTGAAGGGGAGTGTGGAGGG
>NC_057740.1:5087550-5092136 GCF_004010195.1 Chiloscyllium plagiosum
GGTAACATGGAATGTAACAAATAAAGCTAAAGAAAAGGGAAGGAATGGAAGTCTGTTCACAGTTTGAAGGTTGAACTCAATATTGAGTCCGGAAGGCTGTAAAATGCCTAGACTGAAGATGAGATGTCCTTCCTCCAGTTTGGGCTGTGATTCCCTCGAGCGTTGCAGCATGCCAAGGACAGACAGCTGAGTATGTGAGCAGGATGCTGTGTTAAAATGACTGGCTACGGGAAGGTCAGGGGTCATGCTTGCAGACAGACTTGGAGGTGTTCTGCCAAGTGGTCACCCGGCCCGCGTTTGATCTCTCCAATATAGAGTAGGCCACATTGAGTGCAGTGAATTGAATACACAAGATTGGAGGAGGTACAGGTGAAATGCTGCTGCACCTGGAAAGACTGTTTCAGCCCTTAGATGGTGAGCAGGGAGGAGGGGAAGGGGCCGGTGTTGCACCCTCTGTGGTTACATGGGAATGGAGTTGGTGTTGGTGGCCGTGGAATGGACTGGGTGACCTGGAGAGAATGATCCCTGTGAAATGCAGACAGGGAGTGAGGAGGTGATGTGTTTTGGTGGTGCCGTTCTGCTCGTGTTGTCTGAAATGGCAGAGAATGATCCTTTGAATACGGAGGCTGGTGGGATGTAGAGGGAGGACAAGGGGAAACCCGATCACACTGCTGTGAGCAAGGGGAAGGGGCAAGGGAGGAAGCACGGGTAATAGGTCGGATGCAGTTGAGGTCCCTGTCAACCAACTAGTTGGGAAACCATGGTCCTAAAAGAAGCTAGCCATGTCAGCAGCGCTGCTTTGGAAGGTGGTATCATCCGAACTGATGCGACGTAGGCAAAGGATCTGGGAGAATGGGGTGGAGACCTTGCAGGACATGGGGTGTGAAGAGCTGTAGCGAAGGGAGGGATATGGGAGTCAGTGGCTTTATAATGGCTGACAGTGGACACTGGCCTTTCCCATAATTCTTTTTCTTGGTACATTGACAACTGCTTCAGTGCCACTTCATGCTCCCACCAGGACCTTGAAAGATTTATTCATTTTGACTCAATTTCCAACCCTCTAACTATATCATCCATTTCCAACACTTCCCTTCCTTTGATCTGTCTGTCTCCGTTTCAGGGAACAAGTACCACTGTGCCGCCACGCCTGTACTGCCAGTGGGACAGGATAAATCCAGGGATGGTGATGGTGGTGTCTGGGAGATTGAAAGGTATGAATCCATGAGTATGACTATGTCAGGCTGTTTGACTTGTCTGCGAGACAGCTCACCTGAATTTGGCACTAGCTCTCAGGTGTTAGTGAGGAGGACTTTGCAGGGTCAACAGGACTGTTTCTGCCATTACCTTTTCTGTTACCTAGGTCAATGCCAGGTTATCCATCCGGTTTCATTTCTTTGAGGCGTCGTAGTGATTGTTACAACTGATTGGCTTGCAAGGCCATTTCAGAGGCAATTGAAAGTCAACCACATTGCTGTGGGTCTGGAGTCACATGTAGGCCAGACGAGGTGAGGATGACAGTTTCCTTCCCTGAAGGTCATGAGTGAACCAGATTAATTAACAAGGCCAACTGGGTATGAAAGAGGAAAAGAGAGGGAAAGAACAGCTGGATTAAGGAGGAAAGGAAAATGCGACATAAATAGGAAGGGAATAGAGGGATGTGGATCCTGTAAGTGAAGACAGTTTTAGTATGGAAGGGCAAAATTGTCAGCACAGGCCTGAAGAGCCCAAAGGCCTGTTCCTGTGCTGTTTTTTTTGTGCTTTGTTCTTTGTTCTGAGACAGAAAGGGAAAGCAGAATATGAAGTTCCCATTAAAAATCTCTGGATATTCAAACCTAAAAGATTGAGACTCCACACTTAATTTTGGTAGCAGTTACCTGGCAGTAACACATCACAGTGTTGAAAGGATCGTAGGCTCAGATGGATGAGACTCAGGTTTTTGAGGTGGCTAGTTTCTGGTTATTGTGCAAATTTAACACCTTCTTGTGATTCGAGCATGTCAGGAATGAGGCGACAGTGAGATGCTGTTTCTGTGAAGCTAATGGTGGAAATGCTGGAGATTTTGATTCGAGTTTAACTGCTGATCTGCTTCTGCGCCTAAAGTTACACATGAATTACAAACAATTCCATCGTTCTCAATAAAACCAAAAACAACTGTGGATGCTGGAAGTCAGAAGCAAACCAGAAATGTCTTTGAAACACCAGTTCAACCCAAAACAATAATGCTGATTGCTCTCCACAGATGCTGCCAGACCTGTGAAACTTTTCTAGCAATTTTTGTTTTTGTTGTTGTGGACAGGAAAAGGAGCAGAGAATGGTCAGGCGAGGAGAATGAGCAGCTATTCATGGGGTTTATTAGTTTTTATATATTCTTGGGATGAGGGCATCGCTGTCTAGGCCAGCATTTATTGCCCATCCCTACTTGTCCAGAGAGCAGTTAAGTATCAACCACATTGCTGTGGGTCTGGAGTCACATGTAGGCCAGACCAGGTAAAGATGGCAGTTTCCTTCCCTCAAGAACAGTCATGAACCAGATGGATTTTTACAACAACTGACAATAGATTCATAATCATTAGACTCTTAATTCCAGACATTTATTTAAAAATTGAATTAAAATTTCATCATTTGCCATGGCTGGTTTTGAAAACTGGTCCACACAACATGAGTGGCTATGAACAGGTTATGTGTAATAGTAGACCATATGATAACTAGGTCATCATTCTCACCATTGTTTTGAGAGGGAAATCTCAATCTTGTATCACTCAGTATTAATACGTTGACTGTAATTAATGTTTCAACTGGATGGAGCTCTGCTGCTCATTTGAACAAATCTTTTCAGTAATTAAAACATCAGAATCAAACTTGGGATATCCAAAATTCAGATTTTTAATGGCATGCAGCTTGCAGGGAATATGTTAAATGGGATTTGAGCTAATTTGTACAAATATGTTTGGGATTTGGTGTAGGCAAATGAATCTGTCCATACTCACCAGTGTTACTTCTTAAAACTGACACCAATCTCTGGAGTTGAGTGTATGATGCTCATAAAGCACAGGAGAGGCAGCATCCGAGGAGCAGGAGAATCGACGTTTCTGGCAAAAGCCCAAAGCCCAAAAGATGAATTTCACAATTACACTGACTCACTGCACACTCCTCCCATTCTGTTACAAAGTGATACTAACTCACTGCACACTACTCCCAGTCTGTTACACAGCAATACTGACTCACTGCACAATCCTACCAGTCTGTTACACAGTGATACTGACTCACTGCACACTCCTCCCAGTCTGTTTCACAGTGATACTGACCCACTGCACACTCCTCCCAGTTTGTTACACAGCGATACTGACTCACCTGTACATTCCTCCCAGTCTGCTTCAGTGATGCTGATTCACTGCACACTCCTCCCAGACTATTACACAGTGAGACTGACTCACTACATTCCTCACAGTCTGTTACTCAGTGAGACTGATTCACTGTACATTCCTCCTGGTCTGTTACACAGTGATACGAACTCACTGCACACTCCTCCCAGTCTGTTTCACAGTGATACGGACTCACTGCACACTCTTCCCAATCTGTTAAACAGCGATACTGACTCACTGTACATAACGACACTGACTCACCGCACACTCCTCCCAGTCTGTTTGAGTGATACTGATTCAGTGCACACTGCTCCAGTCTGTTACACAGTTAGACTGACTCACTGCACATTCTCCCAGTCAGTTTCAGTGATACTGACTCACTGCACACTCCTCCCAGTCTGTTTCAGTGATACTGATCCACTGCACACTCCTCACAGACTATTACACAGTGAGACTGACTCACTGCACAGTCCTCCCAGTCTGTTTTACAGTGATGCTGACTCACTGCACACTCCTCCCTGTCTGTTACACAGTGAGACTGACCAACTGCACACTCCTCCCGGTCTGTTTCAGTGAGACTGATCCACTGCACACTCCTCACAGACTATTACACAGTGAGACTGACTCACTGCACAGTCCTCCCAGTCTGTTTCACAGTGATGCTGACTCACTGCACACTCGTTCCTGTCTGTTACACAGTGAGACTGACCAACTGCACACTCCTCCCAGTCTGTTGCACAGAGACTGACCCACTGTACAGTCCTCCCAGTCTGTTTTACAGTGATGCTGACTCACTGCACACTCCTCCCTGTCTGTTACACAGTGAGACTGACCAACTGCACACTCCTCCCATTCGAT
Organism: Chiloscyllium plagiosum; assembly: GCF_004010195.1. NCBI lineage: Eukaryota > Metazoa > Chordata > Chondrichthyes > Orectolobiformes > Hemiscylliidae > Chiloscyllium > Chiloscyllium plagiosum. The sequence continues at coordinate 5,091,771 of NC_057740.1, forward strand.
TACACAGCGATACAGACTCACTGCAGACTCCTCCCAGGCTATTACACGGTGAGACGGACTCACTGCACATTCCTCCCAGTCTGTTACAGTGATACTGATCCACTACACACTCCTGCTAGTCTGTTACACAGCAATAGTGACTCACTCCACACTCCTCCCAGTCTGTTACATAGTGATACTGACTCACTGCACATTCCTCCCAGTCTGTTACACAGTGATACACACTCACTGCACATTCCTCCCAGTCTGTTACAGTGGTACTGATCCACTACACACTCCTGCTAGTCTGTTACACAGCATTAGTGACTCACTCCACACTCCTCCCAGTCTGTTACATAGTGATACTGACTCACTGTACATTCCTCC
>NC_057740.1:5092636-5138611 GCF_004010195.1 Chiloscyllium plagiosum
AATTTGCCCATTGTTAGAATTAGATAACTAAATTGTTACTTGTTGAGTTTAAAGTGTGCGTAAGGGATTTATTTTGTTTAATCACTGGAAGTTACTGAAAGGCAGGTTACACCACTGTTCACACTCATTTTACAGATTATAAGGCAAGTTGCTCCTATTTGGGTGTTTCGGTTTTAGTTCTCAGTGAGGGGTCAACCTCCACTTTACACCAGGAGTCATTTCGTTGCTACAAAGTTCCTAACCTCTTGCCTGCTCTTGAGCCACTGTACTTACATAACAAGTTCAATCTCTAGTCAATGGTAATGCCCAGGATGTTAATAGTGATGGTGATCCCTCTGAATGTCAAGGGACAGTGGATACATTCCTTCCTTTTGGATATAAACCAATTGCTAGCGTGAATTGTTTATTGGTACACGTACTGTTACACCTCACTGGGGTAGGCACTCAAAATCAAGCCTCATTCTTCCCAACATTGTCACAAAAGTTGAACATTTTAATAAGTGCTCAAAATTTCACAATTTACTAGTCTTTTTGAGCTAAGTTGTTAGAAAGTATGGCCCTAGTTCAAAGTTTGGGAGAAGGTTTGTAGCTCGGGTGCTCGTTGTTGTGGTTCTGTTCGCCGAGCTGGAAGTTTTTGTTGCAAACGTTTCGTCCCCTGTCTAGGTGACATCCTCAGTGCTTGGGAGCCTCCTGTGAAGCGCTTCTGTGGTGTTTCCTCCGGCATTTATAGTGGCCTGTCCCTGCTGCTTCCGGTTGTCAGTTTCAGCTGTCCGCTGTAGTGGCCGGTATATTGGGTCCAGGTCGATGTGTTTGTTGATGGAGTTTGTGGATGAGTGGCCCTAGTTTCTATAGTTAACAAGGAGGACACTATTTATTATAGATATTCTAACTGCAGATAAACAATGACAAACCTTCAGCATATAATCCTACCAAATACAACTGTTTATAAACTCTTCCTCTGTACACACAAACAGATATACTCCATAAAAAAACATAGGTGTTATGGACAGAGGGATAGACTGGGAAAGCAGTTCAGTTGATCGTATCTATCAGGTTAACAGAGATGATTCTTGTGCTGATCAAAACATTGTTTCTCGATGTTCCGCGTCCCAGTGCTTTCATTTGTTTGCGAGAGAGTCAGTGTGTGACTGGTTCACACTAACAAAAGTCTTAGACTTCTCATTTCAGAGTCATAGTTTACAGCCACTGGCAAAGGGATGGCTCCAGATGGCGGTTTACTCTAGAACTCAAATAGCTCCTTCTCCTCCAGACGTTTGATAATTTCTGCTGAAGCATCCATAGCCTCAAGCTGTTCAGATACTCAGGAGCTGAGTATAGAGTTGTGGGCAGGCAGGAGGGCTTTGTTATCAATAACTGGTCACCAGTCCACAGACCAGTCAGTTACTGACAGCCAAATCTCCGTTCATAAATCTCCTGCATCAAACTTCTCTGGATCAAATGTGCTCCATTCTGTAACAATGGAAACACCTCACCTGCTGACTCTCACACCTACCCTTAGTCTGAGGGGAAAGTACAGGGGCACTCCTAGCAATCCATTCCTAACACTGGCCTCTTACCTTCCTTCCATGCTCCCATTTCCTATCCCATTTGAATTTATGAAGGTGAGTTTAAATAAGTTTAGTTTAATAGATTCCTTTGTGCTGCAGTTTTCTGCAGTTTCTCTCCATTTAAATAAACCCTGTTATAGAGATCTACAACACAGGAAAGGCTCTATGGCCCATCGTGTCTGCACTAGTCAAGAAACAACCACCTAACTATTCTAATCTAATGTTCCATCCCATGGCCTTGTATATTTTGGAATTGCAAGTGCACATCTAAATACTTCTGAAATATAATGAGGGTTTCTGGGTCCACCACCCTTACAGGCGGTGAGTTCCAGATTCACATCAATCCATGCGTAACAAAAGCTTTCCTCACATCTCTACTAAACCATTCGTTCCTTAACTTAAAACTACGTTAAAACTGTTCACTTACTCTCCCTTCCAAAATGAACAATTTCATATGTTCCCACATCATCCTCCATCTTCCAACTTAACCATCAGCCATTATTGCTGTCTATCTACCCTTCAGTGCTCCACATTGTTTCTTATTGTGAAAGCAGGTGGGTTTTTAAATTCTTCGAAGAGAATAATCTCTTTAAGTTTTTCACACTAGGTTTCAGTTTCTAATACTTGGATCCACTTGTCAAACCATTTTTGAATTTAATATAGGATTTGCCCAGGCTGTTTCCTTACATTTCCTTCGGATTGCCTGAGGAATATTGTGCATTAGACATTAACTTATAGGCAGCAAATGTAGCTTTCTCTAAAGCGTCATAACCCCAAGAAACCTCCTCTGACAACAAAGCAGAAATTTCCTGTGTTTTACCTGTCACCTGACTCTGCACAGGCAATGCCCAGTCTTCTTTTACAAATTCATTTGTCTAGCCATTTTCTCAAATGGCATAAAGAATGCCTCCACATCAGTTTCCTCAAATTTGGGTGAGGCCTGTGCAAACGTTTCCTGATTGGACTTCAAATTATGACTCAGATTCTCCCCACCACAGCTTGTATTAACATCGTATGTCTCCTGTTTTAATAGCATCATTTTCAGCTTATCTCTCACTTTCCCTTCCCTTTGCTATTTTAATTCGGGTTTACTCAATTCCAGTTCCTGACTTTCCATTTCTAGACTCATCCAGCATGGAAACAGACTCTCCACTCCCTGCTGAACATCATCCCAAACTAAACTGAACTGCGAGAGGTAGTGGGGGTGGTGTTGCAGTGGCTCAGTGGTTAGCACTGCAGCTTCACAGCACCAGGGACCCGGGTTTGATTCCAGCCTCAGGTGGCTGTCTGTGTGAAGTTTGCACATCCTCCTCGCGTCTATGTGGGTTTCCTCCCACAGACCAAAGATGTGCGTGCCAGGTGAATTGGCCCTGCTAAATTGTCCATAGTGTCAGGTGCATTTGTCAGAGGGAAATGGGACTGGGTGGGTTACTCTTCAGAGGGTCGGTGTGGACTTGTTGGGCTGAAGGGCCTGGTTCCGCACTATAGGGAATCTAATCTAATCTAACCTGCTCCTGGTCCATATCCCTCCAAACCTTTCCCATTTATGTACTTATCCAAGTACTTTTAAATGTTGTAACTGAACCCACATCCACCATTTCCTCAGGAAGTTCATTCCACAGGCAAATCACCCTCTGTGTTCTTCCTACTTTTTGATTCTGTCTCCTTTTCCGTATTTTTCTCCACTCATTCTTTGTCTTTTTCTATCATCTTTAGCTTCTTCATTCTCTGCTTATGCTCATCCTGCTTTAGCTCCAGCTGAATATCACCTGATTCTGATGATTCACTGCTGGGAGTGCATGCTCTTTAACTCTGAACCCAAGTGCCATGCCATACCCTCAATTATTTGTATTCCTTGCTCTGTCAGGCAATGTTACCTCTAGTTTACCTGCCAATCAATCAACGTGCTCTTTTAAAATTCCTTTAACATTACCAGGGACAACTTTGCTACCTGCAGAAATCCTTTCCTGTGCCATATCGTATATCCAATGCAGAATCTGACATTTCTCTTCACCAGCGTTATTGACTAATACCACACCCAGACTCTCATGCTACAATTACAAACAATCCCAGATGAGCCCCCAAACTTTATTGCACCTCAATGGGGTAGTGCACTGAAAACCAAACACTGTTATTCCAGAGTTATCACAAAGGTTTTTACCACACTTCCTCTGACCTTCCATAAGAAATAGACCATTCAGCCCACTGAGTCTGCTCCACCATTTCATCATGGCTGATGTTTCTTAATGCCATTCTCCCACCTTCTCCCCATAACCCTTGATTCCCTTACAATCAAGAACTTATCTATCTCTATCTTAAAGACACTGGATGACTGGGCCTCCACAGCCTACTGCGGCAATGAGTTCCACAGGTTCACCACCCTCTGGCTCAAGAAATTCCTTCTCATTTCAGTTCTAAAGGGTGATCCTTTCACCCTGAAGCTGTGCTCTCAGCTCCTAGTCTCTCATATTAATGGAAACATCTTCTCCATATCCACTGTGTCCAGGCCTCTCAGTGTCCTGAAGTTTTCCATCAGTATCCTCCTCACCATTCTAAACTCCATCAAGCACAGACCCAATGTCCTCAACCGCTTTTCATATGACAAGTGCTCCGTCCCTGGGATCATTCTTGTAAACTTCCTCTGGACCCCCTCCAACACCAGCACATCCTTCCTTGGATACGTGGCCCAAAACTGCTCATAATATTCCAAATGTGGTCTGAGGAGAAAGTGAGGACTGCAGATGCTGGAGATTGGAGTTGAGAGTGTGGTGCTGGAAAAGCGCAACAGTCAGGCAGCATCCGAGGAGCAGGAGAATCGACGTTTCGGGCATAAGCCCTTCATCAGGCATGAGGCTTGTGGGTCAGGGCTGAGAGATAAATGGGAGGGGATGGGGTTTAGGGAAAGGTAGGTGAGAAAGCGATAGGTGGATGAAGGTGACGGAGAAGGTGATAGGTCCAGAGGGGGGAGTGATGGACAGGTCCGGAGGGTGTTGCTGAGTTGGAAGTTTGGGGCTGGGATAATGTGGAAGGAGGGGAAATGAGCAAGCTGTTGAAATCCATATTGATACCATGTGGTTGCATGGTCCCAAGGCAGAATATGAGGCATTCCTCCTCCACAGCCTACTGCGGCAATGAGTTCCACAGGTTCACCACCCTCTGGCTCAAGAAATTCCTTCTCATTTCAGTTCTAAAGGGTGATCCTTTCACCCTGAAGCTGTGCTCTCAGCTCCTAGTCGGGTGGTAATGGCTTGGTGATGGAGGACGCCCAGAACCTGCATGTCCTTGATGGAGTGGGAGAGAGAATTGAAGTGTTCAGCCACGGGCCGGTGGGGTTGGTGTGTGCGGGTGTCCCAGAGATGTTCTCTGAAACCATCCACAAGAAGGCGTCCTGTCTCCCCGGTGTAGAGGAGACCACACCCGAGTGCAACGGATGAAGTAGATGATATTGGTGGAGGTACAGATAAATTTCTGACGGATGTGGAAGGATCCCTTGGGGCCTTGGACAGAGGTGAGGCGAGTGGTGTTGGCGCAGGTTTTGCACTTTCTGCAATGGCAGGGAAAGGTGTCAGGAGTGGGGTGTGTGCTGGTGGGATGTGTGGAACTGATGAGGGAGGCGTCAAGAGAATTGCCTTTTCGGAATGCTGATAGGGGTGGGGAGGGAAATATACCTCTGTTGGTGGGATCCGTTTGGAGGTGGCGGAAGTGGGACAGGATGATGCTTTGTATGTGGAGGTTGGTGGGGTGGAAGGTGAAGACCAGGGGGTTCTATCATTGTTGCGTTTGGAGGGGTGGGGTTCATGGGCGGTGGTGCATGAAGTGAAGGAGATGTGCTGGAGAGCATTGTCAACCACGTAGTTGCGATCGTGAAAGATGGAGGCCATCTGGGACTTGCTGAGGTGGAATTGGTCATTCTGGGAACAGATGCAGTGCAGGCAGAGGAATTGGGAGTAAGGGATGGCATTTTTACAGGAGGTAGGATGGGAGGAGGTTTAGTCAGGTTTGTGAATCTGTGGAAAGAGGCAGAATCGGGCAGTGCGGGATTCACGGACAATGAGGTTGGAGGCTGTGGATGGGAGATCCCCCTGAGATGATGAGGTTGTTGATGGTCTGGGAGATGATGGTTTGGTGATGGGAGGTGAGGTCATGATCAGGGGGGCAGTAGGAGGAGGTGTGCGAGTTGGTGCCTGGCTTCAGCAGTGTAGATGTTGGTGCGCCACACTACTACAGCGCCTCCCCTTGTCTGCAGGTTTGTTGGTGAGGTTGGGGCTGGAGCGGAGGGAGTGGAGAACTGCATGTTGCGAGGGGGAGAGGTTGGAGTGGGTGAGGCAGTTGGACAGGTTGAGGCGGTCAATGTCACTGCAGCAGTTTGAAATGAAGAGGTCAAGGGTGGGTAGTAGGCCAGCACGGGGTGTCCAGGTGGATGGGGTATGTTGGAGGCGGGAGAAGGGGTCCTCAATGAGTGGGTGGGTGTCTTGGTTGAAAAAGTGGGCCTGGAGATGGAGGCGGTGGAAGAAACTTTCAAGATTGCAGCGTGTGTCGAACTCATTAATCTGGGACCGTGGAGGGATAAAGTTGAGGCCTTTACTGAGGACTAAACGTTCGTCCTCAGTGAGGGAGAGGTCTGGGAGAATGGTGAAGACATGGCAGGGTTGGGAGCTAGAACCTGGAGTGGGGCTGGAGCATGATTGGGCGTATTTATAGGGTCAGTAGTGACGTCACCAACGGAAGTGACCCTTACAAAGGGGACGGAAGTGGTGCTTATGGCTGTGTTAACGGGGGCAGAAGTGGCATCACAAGCAGCGAGGGCAATGTTTCGGTTAGGTACTCGACTGGTGATGTCACTAGCGGCGGAAGTGACGTGCAAGGTAGGTTTGGCATCTGTGCTGGTGAATCTAGCGGCACTGGTGGATCCTGCAGAAGTAGTCTTTACCAACACCTTCCACCCCGACCTCAAATTCACCTGGACCACCTCGGAAACCTCCCTCAGCTTCCTGGACCACCGTCTCTGGCAACCAACAAACCACAGACATACACTACAAGTCCACCGATTCCCACAGCTACCCAGACTACACCTCCTCCCACCCTACCTTGTGTAAAAACTCCATCCCTTATTCCCAATTCCTCCGCCTCTGCCGCATCTGTTCCCAGGATGATCAATTCCACCTCAGAAAGTCCCAGATGGCTTCCATCTTCCACAATCGCAATTTCTCTCCCCATGTGGTTGCTGATGCCCTCCAGGTGCATCTCCTCCACTTCACACACCACCGCCCTTGAACCCTATCCCTCCAATGCAACAAGGACAGAACCCCCCAGTCCTCACCTTCCAACACACCAACCTCCTCACACAACGCATCATCCTCTGCCACTTCTTCCACCTCCAAACGGACCCCACCACCAGAGATATATTTCCCTCTCCACCCCTATCAGCATCCCGAAAAGACCATTCCCTCAGCAACCATTAGATGGAAACCATAAAATTATTGTTGTTCCACATTTTACTTTGACTAATACCATTTAAATTTCACTAGGTGCTGTGTTGAGGTTTACATCTATGTTGTCCAGAGCGCTAGCCCTGACCACTGGATCACTGTCAAGAGTGTGGTGCTGGAAAAGCACAACTGGCCCAGGTGCAAAACAAAACCTCTGCACAATCAGTTCCCCCTAGTGTCTCAGGATGAGATAGTTAACCATTTCGGAAATATTGTCACTCTGAGGATTGTTAATCTTTGGGAGTCACTACTCCAGAGATCTGCGAATACTCAGATGTTGAGGATATACCAGACTCAATCATTTTCGGGATAATTAAGGGAATCAAGGAATGAGAGGATAAAGTGAGAAAGTGGTGTAACAGTAAATCAGTCATAAGATCATGAAATGGTTGAGGAGACTTACAATCCTCTTACACTCCTCTGCTTATGTTTTATACCAAGGATTAGGGAGTTCAGTGAGGTGGAGAGTGTATGAAACTGGAAGTTTTCTCTTCACAGCAGATAGCTTTAAGAGTGAACTTAATAGAAGTGTTCAAATATCATCAGTCTGATAAATCAGGTGGGGAGAATCTGTTTTCTCTGGTGTACTATGAAGAGGATGCTGAGACTTGGACAAATTGATCGATTGGACAAATATATTGCAGATGCAGTATAATGTGGATAAAGGTGAGGTTACTGACTTTAGGAGCAAAAACAGGAAGACAGCTTATTATCTGAACGTTGCGAGCCTGGGAAAGGGGGAGGAGAAATTAGGTCTGGGAGTCCTTGGACACCAGTTGCTGAAAGTAAACATGCAAGTGCAGATGAAGAAGGCAAATGTAGGCCTTCACAGTAAGAGGACTCGAGTACAGAAGCAGGGATGTCTTGCTGCAATTGTACAGGGCCTTGGTGAGACCACACCTGGAGTATTGCGTGCAGTTCTGGTCTCCTTGTCTGAAGAAGGATGTTCTGGCTATGGAAGGAGTGGAACAAAGGCTTACCAGACTGATTCCTGGGATGACAGGATAGATGCACGAAGAGAGATTGGATCAGTTAGGATTATATTCACTAGAGTTTAGAAGAACGAGAAGGAAAATCTCATAGAAAGCTATAAAATTCTATCTGAGATAAACAGGGTAAATACAGGAAGGATGTTCCCAATTATTAGGCAATCCAGAACCAGGGGTCACAGCCTGAGGATAAGAGATAGACCATTCAGGAGTGAGTTGAGGAGAAATGTCTTCTTGCAGTGAATAGTGAGCCTGTAGAATTCCCTGCCACAAGAAAGACGTTGAGGCCAAAACATCGAATTAGGAACTAGATATAGGGCTAAAATGATCAATGGTATGAGGAGAAGTGGGAACAAGCTAGTGAGTCGGATGATCAGCCATGATCACATTGAATGGGGAAGCAGGCTTTAATCACCCTCTTAAATGGCTGGAACAGCCAGTCAATTCATGGACAAGTAGGAATGAGCAACAAATGTGCACATCCCATAGAAAAATCTTCTTCAAAAAGACTCCACTTTTCACCAACATATCTTACAGTGCAGCATCAACCTGGACTGCGTGCTCAATCCTCTACAGTCCAGGACTTGCAAACTGCAAACAGCAAGAATGCTACTGGCGCCGCCCCATTCTCCAATGCAATCTTCACAGCTTGTCTCCAAAGATTATAAATTATGATACATACTTCAGATTAATTATGATACAATGAATAAATTTTAACAATTATCATAGAACATTATGTAACAGACATTACTCAGTGCATAAATTCGGGGATCAGTGGAATTAAATCTTTTAATTTACTCCTCAGACAGCTCAACTGCTGCTAATCTCTGAAATGCTCAGACACAAGCAATTATTGATTTAGGATTTGCAGATTTGGCATTTTGTAGGTTGATATTTTGAAAAGGTCATCCTTGTTAAGCAACTAAGGTCGCATAGTTGAATTTAAACAAATTCTTTACAATGTCACTGAGATACTCTTATAAAGCCTTCATTTTGACCTGTTGGCAGTTGTGTGTCGAGGATGGGTACATGATGTTGGCTGAGATTAGAATTAGAATTAGAATTGGCTTTATTGTCACTTGCACTCAAATGAGTCCAACGAAAAGCTTACAGGTCGCCACATACTGCGCCATCTTAGGTAAAAAGGTACAGATTGTTAAATAATTAGAATTAGAATTGGCTTTATTGTCACTTGCACTCAAATGAGTCCAATGAAAAGCTTACAGTTCGCCACATACTGCGCCATCTTAGGTAAAAAAAGTACAGATTGTTAAGTACAATTTCTTAGGGGGAAAATAGAAAAATAAAGAAAAAGAAGTCTAGCATTGCACATTTTAGGAATAAATTAGAAAAATAAGGAAATACAAAGTTCAGAATAACTGTCCTTCTGTGGGAGATTAGAAATGTTGTTTTTGCAGGTGGGGGAGGGGGTGCAGTGGGGGGAAGGGAAGGGGAACATTATACAAACGGTCGCGGAATTCTTGTAGCATGTAGCATGTAGCATACTTAAGGCGAATACTTTAATGAATATAGAGGGTCTCTTAAAGAAAATAGTTTTAAGCTAGGAAATAACTTTAAAGTGTTGTAGTTGACCACAAAAATAAGCAGCAAGGACATTTCACAATAAAGCTAATAGTATGATAAGAGAAACTGGATAAAAGAACAAGCTGTAACAAACAAGGAACAAAGAATGCAGACAAGGACAGCAGGATGGCCAGATAAGAAAATAATTAACAGGTGAGGTAATCGGCTTATGATAGGATGGGAAAAGGGAGGCGTGATTCCGCAACTTGTAAACTGAATAAGAAAGCTAACATGCTCTGTTTTCGCGCGCATTTCTGCTTGATTGCAGAAGCATCCGGTCCTGGCAAGGCTGTAACAAATTGTTCTTGTTTCCAAGGCTTTGTCTCAGGCTGATTGATTTGTGTGTGAGTTCTGTTTCTCACACTTCCAACCCAGTCCACACCAGGATCTAACCCCCAAATCTGCACCAGACCTTGACTCCAGACCACACCAGTCTCACAGGGTGATACGATGGCTCAGTGGCTCATTTCCCACCTTGGGTGACTGTCTGTGTGGAGTTTGCGCATTCTCCCCGTGTCTGCGTGGGTGTGCTCCTGTTTACTCCCACAATCCAAAGATATGCAGGTCAGGTGAATGGTCATGCTAAATTGCCCATTGTGCTACGTTCATTAGTCGGGGTAAATATAGAGTAGTGTAAGGGAATAGGTCTGGGTGGGTTACTCTCTGGAGGGTTGGTGTGGACGTTTTGGGCTAAATAGCCTGTTTTCATACCGTAGAGAATCTAATCTAATCTCAAGGCCAGGTCTGGAATCATCTGAAGGCTAAGATGGATCAGTCATTCAGCACTTTTGGTGAGGACTGTTCTGGATGCTTCAGTCTTATTGTTTGTATTGACCTTCTGGGCTCTTCCATCATTGAGAATGGGGATATTTGTGGAGCCTCCTTCTCCAGTGAGTTGTTGAATTGTCCACCACTATTCACAACTGAATGTGACAGGACAACAGAGCTTAGATCTGGTGAGATTTGGGATGGATTCGCTCTCTCTATGATTTGCTACTTATGCTGTTTGGTGCACAAATAGTCCTGATTGACAGCTCCACCATTTTGACACCTTTTTAGGAATGCACAGTGCCGCTCCTTCACTCTACATTGAACCAGAGTTGATCCTCTGGTTTTGGTTGCAATGCTCCCAAGCCATGAGGTTGCAGACTGTGGTTCAATAATTCTGCCATTGATGATGGTCTTGAGAAATTGAGGGTGAGCTACCTTCTTGAACCGCAGCAGTCGTCCTGCTGTGGGTTGACCCACAATGCCCTTAGGGAGAGAATTCCAGGATTTGACCCGGCGACAGTGAAGGAAAAGCGATATATTTCCAAGTCAGGATGGTGAGTGGGTTGGAGGAGAACTTGAAGGTGGTGTGGTCCCATATAACTGCTGCCCTTGCCCTTCTAAATGGAAGTGCTTGTGGGTTTGGAAGGTGCTGTCTGAGGACCTTTAATGAATTTCTACAGTGCATCTTGTAAATAGTACACTGATACTACTGAGCATTGGTGATGAATGCTTATGGATGTAATGCCAGTTAAGTGGGCTGCCTTGTCTAGGTTTGTGTACAAATATGAAGTGTTAGAGAATTTGAGAGGCATTTGGTGCAGTCTGTCACCGTTCTATTAATTATTTTTGAAATTAGCAGCTAATTACAAGATGTAATGATAATAATCTGGCATCTTGTTACTGTTTCCAAGTGTTTTTTAAAAAAATATTTGTTCTTGGAATGTGAGCATCACTTTAGCATTTATTGTCATCCTGCAGTTGTCCTGAGAATGTGAAGCTCGTCTTTTTTCTGAAGCTGTTGCTCACTGTGATAGCTGTTTGTGAATGGTTCACTTGAGTCTCGGCAGAAGGTTTTGAGGTGTAAAGGTGTACATCGAGTTGGTAAAAATAGGCTTTGCCAGGCTGAAAGACTTCTCAAAGTCTAGCTACTGAATGAAACAGGTTGTGTCTCATCAGCAGCCTCTGGTAAGTGTTGTGCTGTGGTTATGAGAAATGTTATTTTTGAAAACATCCTGCTAAGCTGTGATTCTTCAACCTCACTTTGCGTTTGGATAATACATACTGCAAATATCTATTTCATGTTTCATGTGTTTTAGTTTTCATCATTAAAGTTTAACAGTGGAAGCTGGGATAAATGCAATTGAAGTAATTTGATCTCTCGTGTACTTAAAAGTTAGGGATCACATTGCATTAAGAAATTAACAGCTGGGAAGGTAGGATCAGGCACAACAGCCTATCGTGCTGAGTTAGATTTGAAAAGTGTGGCTCTGGAAAAACACAGCGGGTCAGGCAGCATCCGAGGAGCAGGAGAGTCAATGTTTTGGGCATAAGCCCTTCATCAGGAATGTGGAGGGTGATGGGGGCTGAGAGATAAATAGGAGGGTGGGAGCGGGGCTGGGGGAAGTAGCTGGGAAGATGATAGGTGGATGCTGGTGGGAAGTAATTGTGATAAGACTTCTGAGGACCCCTTCTCCTGCCTTCAACATACTCCATCCTCTTGGACACCCTTTGCTGGTCTGGTACCCACCCCCAACCTCTTTATCTCCAACTGCCACCATGACATTGACTGGTCCACCCCTCTCATCCACGCCAACCTCTCACCCTCACAATGTGCAGTCCTCCACTCCCTCCCCTCCGATCCCAACCTCACCATCAAACCAGTGGACAAGGTCAGGGGGGGTGGGAGCGCATTGGTAGTTTGGTGCATCTCCTCCACTTCCCACACTTCCACCCTTGAACCACACCGCTCTAAACGCAACAAGCATAGAACCCCATCCCCCCCCACCCCACCCCACTCCCACCCCCGGTCCTCACCTTCCAGTCCACTAATCTCCAGATACAGCACATTATCCTCTGCCACTTCCACCACCTGCAATCAGACCCCACCACCAAAGATATATTTCCCTCCCCACCCCTATCATTGTTCCATCCATGACTCCCTTGTTAGGTCCATGCCTCCCACCAACCCCCGCATGATCCCTTGCCCCACCGCAAGAGGTGCAAAACCTGTAGCCACACCTCCTCCCTCACCTCCATCTAAGGCCCCAAAGGATCTTCTCACATCCAGCAGAGCTTTTCTTGCACCTCCACCCACCTCATCTATTGTGCCCATTGCTCTCGATGTGGTTTCTTCTACATTAGGATGCCAACTCGTGGAACATTTCAGGGAACATCTCTGGGACACATCCACCAAACAACCCCACCATCCTGTGGCCAACCACTTCAACTCCTCCTCCCACTCCAGTAAGGACATGCAAGTCCTGGGCTCCCTCCACCGTCAAATCCAAGCAACCCAATGAATGGAGGAAGAATGCCTCTTCTTCCACCTTGTGACCCTGCAACCACATGGCATCAATATTAACTTCACCAGTTTTCAAATCGGCCCTCCCACACCTCATCCTAGATCCAACCCTCCAACTGGGCACTGCCCTCCTGAACTGTCCTACCTGTCCATCTTCCTTGCCACCTATCCACTCCACCCTCCCCACCGACCTATCACCATCAGCCCCCATCAGCATCTACCTTCGCAGCTACCTTCCCCCCGGCCCCACCACTCCCATCCTATTTATCTCTCAGCCCCCTTCCCCCTCCATGTTCCTGATGAAGGGCATATGCCTGCTCCTTGGATGCTGCCTGACCTGCTGTGCTTTTCCAGTGCCACACTTTTGACTCTGACTCTCCAGCATCTGCAGTCCTCACATTCTCCTAGGTTCTGAGTTTGGGATATGGTGTATACACTGCTTGCAGCATTGACCGTCTGGGGAGGTCAAAATGACCAGACAATAACAAACTGGTCAAGCCCTCCTTCTCGTGTAATCAATGATAGCCCACCAAGTTCCGTTATGAAAGAGCGAAATCTATTTCTTGCTAAGTGGGAGCTTGCCTTTCATAAAAGGTGGCTACTGCATCAAATTGTCAGGATTAAGAATGAATTAGTTTCAGTCATCGAAAGATTCAGGAGTGGAATCATTTAGAACATAGAACTGAACAACATTGAGTTGGCCCTTCGGCCCATGATGTTCTGCCGAGCATGACGCCAAATTAATGCCTGTCCTTGGTGCATATGCCTCCATTCCTGCATATTCATGTGTTCATCTAAAAGGCCCTTAAATTCCCCTATTGTATTTGCCTCCATCACTACCCCAGCAGCACGTTCCAGACTCCGAACACTCTCTGTGTAAAAAAACTTGCCCCTCACATCTTTTTTGAACTCTCCCCCACCCACCTTAAGTATATATTCCCTGGTTTGACATTTCAACTCTGGGAAAAAGATTCTGATCGCCAACCCTATCTATGCAGCTCATAATTTTATAGACTTCTATCAAGTCTCCCCTCAGCCTCCCCCATTCCAGAGAAACCAACCCGAGTTTTTCCAGTCTCACCTTATAACTTCATTTGTTAAAGCTTATATATAGTTTACTTGTTTCCCCAAACTGACCAACATTGGCTCTTCAAGAGATCACATCTCTCGATGTGAGAGCAGGGCTAGTGAAAAATTCTGATGCATCACACTTTAATGGCCCAGTCTCTCATATGTTTTATATTAGGCATCAATAATATTCAGGAAACATTGTCCTTTCCATGGCTTTTGTATTCCATGTTTCAAGTATTAGTGAACTCCATTAACAGTCTTAGTGAGCTAATGCTTTGTATATTTGAATGGTGTCCTACTACAGTGGAAATCTATTATAACGTGATTCAATACACTGAAAATTTCCAAACATTGCAAGGGTCTCATTGCTCCTTTCCATACTAATGGGAAAAATCTTGGCATTTTGTTTTGTTAACATGGTCCTATGACATGGCTTACTTTGTGAGTCCCAACATTTCTGTTATCATGAACAGTCACAGCAGTTAGAGTCATAGATCCATCGAGATGTATAGCACCAAGACAGAGCCTTCGGTCCAAATCATCCATGCCGATCAGATATCCTACATTAATCTAGTCCCACTTGCCAGCATTTGGCCCTTATCCCTCTAAACCCTTCCCAATCATATACCTATCCGGATGCCTTTTAAATGTTGTAACTGTACCCAACTCCACCACTTCCTCTGGGAGCTCATTCCATACATGCACCCATCCTCTGCTAAAAATTCTAGCCTCTTCGGTCCCTTTTAAATCTTTTCCCTCTCACCTTAAATCTATGCCCTCTGGTTTTGGACTCTCCTATACTTGGGGAAAGACTGGCCATTCACCCTATCCATGCCCTTCATGATTTTTAAACCTCGATTAAAATGGTCCACAGTTGAAACTGAGCAATTAAGCCACGTGCTTTTCCCACCATTGACCATTTTTGAGCTTGAGATGAAAATTTGCAGATTAACAATTATCTTCCAGTATATAGTGAGGAGACGGTGGCTCATGGTAGTTTCAAAGTGTGAAAAAAAACACACAAACATATTCAACACTTTTAAAATTTTGGAATTTTAATGATTTGCACTTATTCTGATTGTGGCAGTGAAATCTTTACAAAAAAATCACTTCAGTGAACATCAATTGAATGTTATAAATTTTTTTGGGAAGGAATAAGAGTATAAAGCAACAACTAGCACATCAGAAAGTAGTATCACGTATGGGGAATGATAAAGGGTGAAGGAGCAGAAGATGAGGAGGCCTGGGCATTGAGGGGGTGAAAGGTGAGGGTAGGGGGAGATGGGGATGGGTGATAGGTATGGTGAGGGATTGTTACTGAGGCAGGAGATGGCAGTACAGGGTGGATGATGGGAGAGGAGGGTCTGGTGAATGGGCTCTGGTGAGAGAGAATGGAGTCTGCAATTGGGGATTTAGTGAGGGACAAAAACACTGCACATGCAGAGATTTAGAGAGCCAGATTGATTTCTTTCTCACTCAGTCGGGTCACAAGAAAAGTACAGGGGACAAAATTTCATTCAGCTCATTATGGAGAATCCTGCAGTCTCCCTGTCAAAGCATCTGACCTCGTAGCCAGCCGATCTCCATGTTGGTGCTCACGAGAAACTTTGGTAAGATAGCCAGGGGTTCATTCTTTACCTATCAAAGCCTGCCCATCTATCACCATCTTCACTGGAGAAGTACAAACAACAGGCACCATAAGAACAATTGAAACCGTGTGAGATGGATCACCTCAGAAAATGTGAAGTTCAGACGTGCAAACCAGAAAGAGGGCCAACTCACAATACGATATCACCACAGAGATCCAGTGACCTCAGAGCACACTTCTGACCCAGGCTCAAATAAGGGCAAAAGGGTGTCTAGCATTATAACAAGAAGCAAAACAGTATAGTTTCTACACACTTACTCCTTTCATTCTTACTAACTGTTGTCAACAGTGATTAGTTTTGAAAAATATCAATCAGTATACTGAATATTAACGTAATGATTGTTCAGAATAATGTCATTAAGACTGATGCTTCCTGTTAAAAAAAAATTAGAGTTGTACCCGGTTAGCCAAGATAGGGCAGATCAGAGCAATATCTGGACTGTGCAATACAGCTAATTTGAGACCGAGGCGCTGGCTCTGATGTATAAGGGAGAACTGATACAATGTATTTTGATGGAATGGTGTAAATCTGATTCTGATCTTCCATGTTTGATCAGTCATGATTCCTTTCCCCTTTAAAAGATAAGTCCCAGATTTCCAAATCCCCTACATTTCATCTCTATGGTCAGGGGTCAGTTCAGTCCATGGTGAGTGTCCTCGAACAGGGTCTTCAATGTGGTCCTCAGGATTGAGATCTTTAAGGATGGTGACCCCTTTGGCAATGTCACCAATCCTCAGCGAAGAGTTGGACCCATTAGGCGCGTGGCTTTCAGTATCTTGAGTGAGTTCTTTGCCGTTCACAGTCTGGTCTTGTTTGTTGGCTGTACCTCTGCTCTCTACATGAAGCTGATCATTCCATTCTGAATACTTCTCTCCTGCTGCGTGGCTATGGGGACTGCTCAACACCTGAAACACCCGAGACGACTCCAGATCATGCAAAGACCTGGAAAATACTACAAAGGTAATATAAAGGTTCATTCAACTCTTCATATAGAGATGCCATTATGTTTAATTCCAGTTAAGAACCTGCCAATTTGTTGAGGATCAGTAGTGACTGATACAGTCTGAATATACTGCATCATAGAGATGTACAGCACGGAAATAGACCCTTCAGTCCAACTTGTCCACCCCAACAGATGTTCCATATTAATCTACCCCCTTTTGTCAGCACTTGGCCTATATCCCTCTAAACCTTTCCTAATCATATCCCCATCCACATGCCTTTTAATGTAATTACACCAGTCTCCACCACTTCCCCTGGCTCATTCCATACACGCACCACCCTCTATGGGAAAAATTTGCCCCTTAAGCCCCTTTTAAATCTTGCCCCTCTCACCTCAAATCTTTGCCGTCCAGTTTTGGACTCCCAGATCCTGAGGAAAAGATATTGGCTATTCATTCTATCCATGCACCTCATGATTTTATAAACCTCTATAAGGTCACCCCTTGGCCTCTGACGCTCCAGGGAATACAGCCCCAGGCTGTTCAGCCTCTCCCTATAGCTCAAACCCTCCAGCCCTGACAGCATCTTTGTAAATTATTCTGAACCCTTTCAAGTTTAACAATATCTTTCCTACAACAGGGAGACGAAAACTGAATGCAATATTCCAAAAATGGCCTAACCAATGTCCAGTATAGCTGCAACATGACCTGCCAAATCCTAGACTCAATGCACTGACCAACAAAGGCAAGCATACCAAACACCTTCTTCAGGAAGGGATGGTACCATTAAAATAAAATCACTTTGCCTGGTTTTCTGCCTGAAGCCCAGTAGATGCAAGGACACAGACATTACCTCACAGTGTTGGACAGACTGCTGCATCCTTAAAACCTACTTCTCAAATGAAAGTTTGATCCAATGTTATAATTGCTTAATTGGCAGCACATCCACAAACATCCACTCCCTCCATCACTGACATTAAGGAGCAGCAGTGTATACTGTCTACAAGATACACTGCAGAAATACACCAAAGATATTCAGACAGCACCTTTCAAACCTGCGACCACTTCCGTCTAGTAAGACAAAGGCAGGAGATACATTGGAACACCACTACCTGCACATTCCCCATCAAATCGCTCACCATCCTGACTTGGAAATTGATCGTTATTCCTTCACTGTTGTTGAGTCAAAATCCTGGAATTCCCTCTCTAATGGCATTGTGAGTGAAGCAAATGGACTGCAGCGATTCAAGAAGGCAGCTCATCATCACTTTCTCAAGGGCAACTAGGGACGGGCAATAAATGCTGGGCCCAGTCAACGATGCCCATACCCCACGAATTAATGCAATTTTTTGAAAATTACTTTAGCCAATTTGGTGTTTAATTTTGTTCAAACATCGTTCTATGAAGTACCTTTGGAAGTTTTACTGCATTAAGGCTGCTATATAACTCATAGTCATTGTTACAATAAAGGAGAATAACTTTTATGGACACAGTAGCTGATCAGATCGCATTCTCTTCAAGGCTGCTCACACAATGTTAACATTTTATTTTCTTAACAAATCTTGCCTGATTCGGAGGTGTTTCCAGCATTTGTTCAAAGATTTATCTTCCCAGATTCCCAGCAACTGATATATTTTCTCATTTTTTACTATGGGGGAATGGTGCGTGGGATGGCGATAGGTGGACGCAGGTAGGAGGTGGCTGTGAGTAGTCAGTGGGAAGAGTGGAGCAGATAGGTGGGAAGGAGGATGGACAGATAGGGTCAGGTTAAGGGGGTGGAGTGGAGAGGGAGGGCTGGGCCTGGAATGAGGTGGGGGATGGGGAGATTTGGAAGCTGGTAAATTCTATGTTAAGGCCATATGGTTGTAATGAGGTGGAAGATGAGGTATTCTTCCTCCAGTTTGCGTGTGACCTTGTGTTGACGGTGGAGGAGGATGGACATGTCATCGGGGGAGTGGGAGGGGAAGTTGAAATGGATAGCAACCAGAAGGTGGGATTGGTTGGAGCTTCCGGACCATAGATGTTCCCTGAACTACTCCTCGAGTTTGCATTTGGTCTCTCTGATGCAGAGGAGACCATATCAGGAGCAATGGATGCAATAAATCAGGTTGGAGGAAATGCAGGTGAATCTTTGCCAGACTTGGAATGACTCTCTGGGGCTTTGGATGGAGGTGATGGGGGGACATGTGGGGGCAGGTTTCGCACCTCCTGTGGCTGCCGGGCAAGGTTCCAGGTATGACGATGGGAGCGTAGACCGAACGAGGGAGTCGCAGAGGGAACGGTCCCTGTGAAATGCAGACAGGGGTGGAGAGGGAAATATATTTTGATGGTGGACAGGTTTCGCACCTCCTGTGGCTGCCGGGCAAGGTTCCAGGTATGATGATGGGAGCGTAGACTGAACGAGGGAGTCGCAGAGGGAACGGTCCCTGTGAAATGCAGACAGGGGTGGAGAGGGAAATATATTTTGATGGTGGGAGTTAGACTGCAGGTGGTGGAAGTGTGGGATGATAATGTGTTGGGCTTAAGGATTAGTGAAGTGGAATGTGAGGACTGGGGGACTCTACCCTTGATGTGGTTAGGGGAGTTTGTTTTGAGGACAGAGGTGCGGGAAATGGAGGAGATGTGGTTAAGGGCATCGTTGTTCGGGGAGGGGAATTCCAGTCCTTGAAGTAGGAGGACATCTGGGATGTCCTGGAGTGGAATTGCTCCTCCTGGGAGCAGATACGGCGGAGGCGGAGGCATTGAGAGTAAGGGATTGCATTTTTGCAGGAGGTGGGGTGAGAGGAGGAGTGATCGAGGTAGCTGTGTGAACCAGTGGGTTTGTAATAGATGTTGGTGCTGAAATGGTTGCCGGAGATGGAGACGGAGAGGTCCAGGAAGGTTAGGGAGGTGTTAGAGATGGTCCAGATGAATTTGAGGTCAGGGTGGAAGGTGTGGATAAACTCTTTGAGCTCCTTCTGGGAGGACAAGGAAGCGCCGATACAGTGATCAATGTAATGTAAGAAAAGGTGGTGATGGTGCTAGTGTAGCTGAGGAAGAGAGACTGTTCTATGTAAGAAGCACTAAACAGTTGGAAGATCATTAGTAAGGGAGCGATGCACTGCTGCAGAGTCTGTACTAAGGCAGTTCTATGCTGTCAGAGAGGCTGAATTGTTGGAAAGCCAGCACTTAAGGGAATTCTGTTGAAGGATCAGTATTGAGGGAGTGCTGCACTTCTAGAGACTCAATACTAAGGGAGTGTTGTTCCGCTGGAGGTGTTATCTGATGGAAAAATAAAGTAAGTAATTTACTTTCTCAGGCAGCCTTAAAAGATCTTATGGTTATTTGAAAGAAGGGAGAGGTCTTCTATCTCTCAACCAGCATCCCTAAAGTAAACGGTCATTATCATGTCGCTGATTATGGGATCGTGCTGTGTTCATATTGCCTCTGACAATTCCCACATTATGTCAAATCCACACTCAAAAAGGACTTGTTTGGTTGCAACGTAACATGATCAAGAAGTATATTTTATAAATTTCAGTTCTTTTTTTTTGCTAATACTCAGAGATACCCTGTGGTCTGACCAGGGAATGGGCTGAAATGCTGACTTTACATCCTGCCTAATATCACGATTGAGTAACCTCTGCTTCTTAATGAGAATACTGGGTTAAAAGTGGTCTCACTATTTCAGCCACTCTGTAGGACATGGGAAAGGTTTTTTTAATTCAAAAATATATTTTATTCATAAACATATCTTTATACACATCGTCACTAAAGCATTTCAGTTATGTACAATAGCGTATGAAGAAACAAACATTGGAGTTTGACTCTATCCAGCAAACAACCCCAAGCATTTCTTACCTGTACCAGAATTTGTTTACATACATTTGAGGTACCAGAAGGGTCCAATAACTAAATGGACCCCCATTTAACTTCAGCAGAGACCTTCGACAGGGGTCTTTCCCCACTGTGCCACTGCCCCAAGCTTCAGTGCATCCCTCAGCACATAGTCCTGGCTGCAACATTCAGTCAGGGTCAACCCTTTTGCTCTGGAAGATCAAGAAGTCTCGGACAGATCAAAGAGGGTCTTTCACCGGGTTGATGGTCCTCCAGGCGCAGTTGATGTTTCTCTCAGTGTGCGTCCCGGGAAACAGACAAGGGAGGATCCCTCACCAACATGAGTCACCTTTTACACCTTGCAATCCTAATTCCCTCTCTCAAAAACCCATTCCCATCTATAATTTCAGATTTGTCGTACTGCAGGTGTCAACGTTTGGCAGTGAATACACAATAGCAGGAGATTTTTACTGACCTTCTCAAATTTTAAAAAAAGAAGAGAGTCAAGTAATCAGGCTAACACCAAGAGTATAAATCAGATTGAGAGTTGTGTCTGTTGCTCATCAGCAAGCCTGCTGTTGGAGTGTTCTGATTGCCCAGTGTTATGTTAATCTGGGGACCCATACTAACCTCGTACCGGAGTGAAGTCGTCTTCCTTTCCACCCTTATTGAAGCTGAATGAACTGAAGCTGGGGAAAATAACCAAAGCAAACGACAGCATCAGCACCTGGAGAGAGAGAGAGAGAGACCAAATGTCACACAGCTCACATTTATTCATTTGCAGGATGAAGGCGTCACTGTCTAGGCCATCATTTGTTGGCAGTCCCTAATTTCCCAGAGGGTAGTTGAGAGTCACATGTAGGCCAGACCAGGTAAGGATGGCAGTTTCCTTCCCTAAAGGACATTAGTGAACCAGATGGGTTTGTACAACAATCAACAATACATTCATGGTCATCATTAGACTCTTAGTTCCAAATTTTTTACTGAATTCAAGTTCCACCATCTGTCACGGTGGGATTCGAATCTGGATCCCCAGAACATTATCTGTTTCACTGGATTAACACTCTAGCAATAATACCACTAGGCCATTGCTTCCCCCTGCAACCCCCAGACTATAACCTGAAGGAAACAGCGTGAAATAGATGGTGCCTTAAAGGATCAGTGTCTCTCATTCTAGTGCATACAGAACACTCAGAGTTACCAAATACCATTTACTTTTCTCCTCTTGCTTCCTAAAAAAGCAAATGGCATCACAGTTCCAGAATGCTGTCAAACCACTGATATCCAACACAATACAAATCACTGGTTATCCGCAGGTGATTCACATTATTTTAACCGCCTCTGCCTAGGATATTTTCTTAATCAATCTGCTCAGAGATATTGTGACACATCTCTCGAGAAGGTAGGACATGAACCCAGGCCTTGCTGACCCAAGAGTAGGGACACTACCATTCACCACAAAAGGCCCCACATTCTGTTCACACACAATACAAGGACATTTACTTCAGGTGTCAGTGTATTTAGTTAAAAAGCATCTGACCTAGTAAAGAAACTGGGGAACTGAAGCAGCCACTGGGGTCAAACCGATAAAAGCATTAATCACATGCTATGTTACTGCCCTGATATTCTGTCCATTGAAGTCAGTGGAACTGAACATTGGATATTCTGTCCATTGAAGTCAATGGAACTGAACATTGGGGACCATCTTGTGAATATAGAAGCATAGACATGGAAAGAGGGAGCAGGAATAAGCCATTCAGCCTTTCAAGCCTGCTCCACCATTCAACATGATCATGACTGCTCATCCAACTCAGTCCCCTGTTCCAACTTTCATTCATAGCCTATGACCCCTTTAGTTCTAAGAACGTTAGCTATCTCCTTCTTGAAAACATTCAATGTTTTAGCCTCAATCACTTTCAGTGGCAGAGAATTTGACAGACTCCCCACTCTCTGGGTGAACAAAGTTCTCATCTCAATGCTAAATGGCACTCCCCATATCATTATGTGACTCACAGTCAGCAGGAACATCCTGTGTTTACCCTGTCCAGTCCTATTAAACCTTTATAGATTGCTATAAGACTCCCCCCTCATCACAGTTCATCCTCTCACCCACCTTTGGGTCAACTACAAACCTAAGATAGTACATTACATCTAAATCATCACAACTGCCACAAATCTAGTCCTTTTTTTTCTAAAAGCTGTTCCTTGGCTCAAGGAGACTATGTCCTTGATTTTTTTCAGTGGGGTAATAAACCAGGCCGGGCTCCAATCAGGCTGGTTTGGTACAGAGATGGAAAGGATTTTGAGAGGCCTTTTGTTTATATGTAAACAGATGAGACTTCAGGCCAAAGTGGTCATGTTTTAGAAGTGACCTATAGAATGAAAGGGGAGTGGTCAGCTCTCTCAGAACTGGTTGGGAGTTCAACAGTGAGCTGTGTGGAAACTCTTTCTTCTGCTCTACTAACTTCAACCTGTAAGCATCTGACCACCTGTGTACTGTGTTTTAAAGCTGAAAATGTGTTGCTGGAACAGCGCAGGAGGTCAGGCAGCATCCAGGGAACAGGAGAATCGACGTTTCGGGCATAAGCCCTTCTTCAGGAATGTGTTTTAAAGGTGGTTTACTTATTGGGACTGTTGTGTATATTCAGAACAGCATACTTAAGTCTAGTTTGGATAGATTAGATAACATTACAGTGTGGAAACAGGCCCTTCGACCCAACAAGTCCACACCGACCCGCCGAAGCGCAACCCACCCATACCCCTACATTTACCCCTATACCTAACACTATGGGCAATTTAGCCTGGCCAATTCACCTGAACTGCACATCTTTGGACTGTGGGAGGAAATCGGAGCACCCGGGGGAAACCCGGGGAGAACGTGCAAACTCCACACAGTCAGTCGCCTGAGGCGGGAATTGAACCCGGGTGCCACTGACTGAGTTCTGTAGGGGTTCTTTATTCTGTTCTTCGTCTTTCATTGTGTAATTTTGTAAATAAATTTTTTTGTCTGTTTTAAACCTGGTAGTCAACCTCGCTAACTTACTCTGGGTAAGTTTCACTGTACACTTACCGAAAAAAATTGCAAAGTTATGGTCTGGGCTGCCTGCTTAAGAATGTTTTGAATGGTCTGGCCTAGTCCATAACACAATAAACTGTGAATATCTGGGTTTAAGCACTGATCTGTGTGATACCCCATTGATCACTGGCTGCTATTCATAAAATGACCAATTTATTCTACCTTCTGTCTCCCCTCTATCAACCTGTTCTCTCTCAGTGTCAGTGCGCTAACCCCAATCCCATATCCTTTCATTTAATCAACGAGGAAAATTCTCCAGAAAGTTCAGACAGGAGGCTAATGGTCATTACAGCATGTACAGTCATACAGTCATAGAGATGTACAGAACGGAAACAGAGCCTTTGATCTGACTTGTTCATGCTGACTAGATATTCTAGTCCCATTTGTCAGCATTTGGCCCATTTCCTTCTAAACCCATCCTATTCACACACCCATCCAACTGCCTTTTAAATGTTTAATTGTATCAGCCTTCACCACTTCCTCTGGTAGCTCATTCCATACACACACTACCCTCTGCATGAAAAGTTGCCCCTTAGGTCCCTGTTAAATCTTTCTCTCTCACCTTAAATCTATACCCTATAGTTTTGGACTCCCCCACCCTGGGGAAAAGACCTTGAATCTATGCCTCTCATGAGTTATTAACCACTATAAGGTCACCCCTCAGCCTTTGATGCTCTATGGAAAATAACCCAGCCTATTCAAGCCTCTCCCTGTAGCTCAAACCCTCCAACCCCAGCAACATCCTTATAAATTCTTGCTTTTTCTCCTCTCACTACATCTCTCTCACCCTTGTTGGCTTGCATTGCGTTTAACAGACTTTACATGTTAATTATTCAATTGGAAACGTGATGGTTAATAGATAATCAAAAACAAGTCACAGGTTATTTGGTAATGGGGATAAAGCAATCGTTCAGTTGTAAGAGCACTTGTACATATTTAAAAAAGGGTTTAAATAAGGGTTTTTAGGTTTGCAACCTAAAAAAAAATCAACCAAGAAAATGAAGGAGGATGATCTTACTTACAGAAGGAGGAGGAGCAGAAGTAGCTTGAAAAGATGAAAGCAAAGAACCACTCAGTTTTGGAGCCATTAGAAAATCAGGCACGAAGTGAAGGGAACACTAGAACGCCTGAAAGGAACTGTGCTGATGTTCCGTCACTTCTGTATCTTCAGAGAACAGAGGATTAATGTGCAGTGTGAATTAGATTCCCCACAGTCTGGAAACAGGCTTTCGGCCCAACAACTCCACATCGTACCTCTGACGAGCAACCCACCCACACCCATTCCCCTATACCTAACATTACGGGCAATTTAGCATGGCCAATTCACCTGACCTGCACATCTTTGGACTGTGGGAGGAAACCAGAGCACCCGGAGGAAACCCTCGTAGACACGGGGAGAACGTGCAAACTCCACACAGCCAGTTGCCCGAGACAGGAATTGAACCTGGTACCCTGGTGCTGTGAGGCAGCAGTGCTAACCACTGAGCCACCGTGCTGCCTGTGTGCTTTCATTATCTTCTGTTTACAGTTTTGCCTTCGCTGTAAATTGTACATTTCTTTAAAATGCCAGTAAATTCTTTCCCTCAACAATTTTAGAGCGAGGTGGGCACCACTTCCACTTCCAAATCCATTTTGATGTAGCCCACTTCCTGTCTCCCTCACCTCTGATGGCTCAAACTGCCCACAAATTTTCCAGCTGGAAAACATGGGTAATTTATTGGTGATCGTTAATACATGAAAGCAAAATATTATAGAGGATTTAGTGATGGGAAAAAAACATTCTGTTGTATGTAGGAGCACTTCTGTACATGAAAAAAGGGAGAAAAAAACAGGACTGGCTTTTCCCCAAGTATTCTCAATGATTTAAGGGAGATGCTTGCCTATGGGTGAAGAGTGCATTATTTCCATCTCCAACCCTGTTTTAATTGTATCTCAGGGTCTCTTTCTGCCCTCCTCTATATTTCTTACAGTTGTGCTGTTCCTAGTGGGTAACATTTGTTAATTGTTTAGTGAGTAACTCGGGTGATTTGGTGGTGGTTTAACTTTTTTAAAAAGGGCTAGGTTTTTCACCAATGCCCACAAAGATTTGAGAGAAGTGAGTATCACAGAATCCAGAATTATCTCCGTATCCAATGCTATTTTTATTTAGTCCTCTCCCTTGTTTTCTGTTTTTCTTTATGTTAAGGGGCAGTGCTTGTAGCTTATTATTTGATTAATCAGTTAAATGGGTGACTTGGTGGTAGGTTTTCAAATGGAAAAAAGGTTGAGTTCTTCTCTCGGATGGGTTGGCTTCTGGGGCAGGAAAGGAGTGCAGAAGGAAAAGATGGAAACTGATATTTGTGCTAAATCATTAAAAAAAAGGGCTGGGTTCCTCAGCAAAGGGAATTAGCTCGGATTAGGAGCGAGCAGTTTGGAGCTTGTGTTGGAACAATGAAATGCAAAGAAATAGTTATGGAAGACAGATTGATGCCTGCTTCAACAAACAGATGATTGGTGACATAACAGGGCAGAGGGTAGAATAGGAACACAATACAATTTTGAAACACCATTTTACCTGTTTTGTATCGGCATTAAGCAAAATTGAACATTGCAATGTCTAATTAACATACCATGATACAGGTGCTTGTCTGTGCTGTCCTGCCTGTTGAATGCATGACCAGGGTTTGGAGTTTTCTCAACTGCTGTAGTAATGTCCTTTAAGAAGGAAGCAATGTTTAGAAAATGTTAGTTTGCATTAACGCTTTCCAGACAATAACTGTCACTGACTATCAATGAACATGCTCCATTACCCACAGGAACAGCTAGACTCAAAGGTGCACTCTCATCTGGAGCAACAATGCAACTCTGCTATTCAACGAAACCAGATCCAGTTTTAACCCATTCAAAATATACCAATTTGCACAGTATTAAAATCAAACTCATATACTCTGACACTCTGAGGTTGGGGACATAGATATCTGGTCATAAATATATGATTAGAACATAGAGATCTAATCAAACTGCACCCTATGTATCTGTACACCCCCCTGTATCATAGATCCCACAGCACCTGTTACACAGTTTTCAGCTGAAGATGATATTAACTTCAGAAACCCAAAGGTGAAGGCTGGGAACATGTGACAGAGAAGGCAACTACTCTCCACTTACCACCCTATGCTCCATACTCTCTCTTCACTGCCCCTCTACTCACTACTCTCTGCCACTGCGCTCCCCCATACTCACTACTCTTTCCACAATGCTCCCCTACTCACCACACTGCCCCACCGCATCCCCCTACTGACTACTCTTCCCCGCTGCCCCCATACTCACTACTTTCCCCCACCATTCCATGCTCACCTACTCTCCCCCACCGCCCTCCTGCTCACTACACTCCTCTACCATCCCACACTCATCACTACTCTCCACCGCCCTCCTGCTCACTACACTCCTCTACCATCCCACACTCACTACTCTCCCCCACCGCCCTCCTGCTCACTACACTCCTCTACCATCCCACCCTCAGTGCTATCCCGCCCCACCCTGCAGTGATATCGTGTTGAGAAATTACATGTTCTGCTTTTCCAGCCGGATGACCTTCCTCTGCAGTTCATGATTCTGGGCTGTACATGCTGCCATCCTGTAAGTAAAAAAGAAAGGTATTGGTCGGAGAGAATACAGGACATGCTGGTTCTGACAGAGAGAACTGAGTCATTGACTATAACACACATCACTATGAATATACACATTAGGAGCTGGAGTGCTTGTACCTACACCCTTCTGAAAGGTGATGGTTGATCCACTTTCCCATTAACTCCTGATCTCTTTTGACTCCCTCTGTCTGACACCTATCCATTTTACTAATGCTTTCAAAAACAACTACCACAGCTTTCTGAGGCATGGAGCTCCAAGAGAAATAAATTCTCCTCATTACCTTCTCACTCTAGAGTCACCCACAGAGGAAAGCATCCTTTCCACATCCACTTTGAAAATATTTTATACACTTCAATCAAGATAGCCCTCACTCTTCTAAACGCCAGTGGAAACAAGCCCAACCTGTCCAACCTTGCCTGAAACTGTTTATCAATCTGTTCAGACTGTAGCAGATGGGACTTGAACCAAGACTTTCTAGCCCATAGTTAGGGACACTGTCACAGCAGCTTTAAAGTGCACCAGCTGCCATGGGGTGGTTTGAAATTGCATTCCAAAATATTCGCCTGGACCCTTTGAGTGACTGTTACACCACCATCTTCCCAATCAACCTTTCCTCATAAGATACCTCACTCATTGCAGCTAACCAGTAAACCTGAGTAGCCAGTGGTAATAGTCAATGTTAATTGGCCCAAGTGGTCTGCACGGGATTTTTTAAAAATAGAAACATTGTGGAGAAAGCAGGAGGTGAGCACTGAATTAAAATGATCAGAGAACCGAGAACCGAGACAGCTTGGAGACAGACCCATCGGTCCAACCAGTCCATGCTGACATAATCCCAAATTAAACTAGCCCCACCTGCCTACTCCTGGCCCTTATCCCTTTCTTATTCATGTACTTAGCTAAGTATCTTTTAAAAATTGTAACTGTACCGGCATCCACCACGTCCTCTGGAAATTCATTCCACACGTGAACCACCTTCTGTGCAAAAGGTTTCCCCTTCACGTCTTTTTAAAATTTCTTTCTTCTTATCTAAAAAATATGCCCCCTACTCTTGAAATCCCCCATCCCAGGGAAAAGACATCTACGATTAACCCTATCTATACCCATCATGATTTTATAAATCTCTATAAGGTCAGCTCTCCTGTACCATAACAATTTGGTGATTTTCTCTGGATATATAAAGGAAGAAAGGTCTAATGGAGTGAAAACCAAAAGACGTCCAGGTCAGGTGAATTGGTCATGCTAAATTGCCCGTAGTGTGAGGTGCATTAGTCAGGGGTGAATGTAGGGGAATGGGTTTGGATGGGTTGCTCTCCGGAGGGTCAGTGTGGACTTTTTGGGCCGAAGGGTCTGTTTCCACACTGTAGGGAATCTAATCTAATCTCATCTAAACTCAGTAGGTCACAGCATCTGTGGGGAGAGAGCAGAATTAGTGTTTCAAGTCTGGTTGCTTTCTCTCCATAGTCATAAAGATGTACAGCATGGAAACAGATCCTTCAGTCCAACCCATCCATGCTGACCAGATATCCCAACCTAATCTAGTCCCATCTGCCAGCACCCAGCCCATATCCCTCCAAACCCTTCCTATTCATATACCCATCCAAATGCCTCTTAAATGTTGCAATTGTACCAGCCTCCACCACTTCCTCCAGCAGCTCAAACCATACACGTACCACCCTCTGTGTGAAAAAGTTGCCCCGTAGGTCTCTTTTATATCTTTCTCCTCTTACCCTAAACCTATGCCCTCTAGTTCTGCACTTCCTGACCCCAGGGAAAAGACTTTTGTCTATTTATCCTATCCATGACCCTCATAATTTTGTAAACCTCTATAAGGTCACCCCGTAGATGCTGCCAGACCTGCTGAGTTTCTCCAGCGATTTCGGTTTTTGTTTCAGACTTTCAGCATCCACAATTCATTGTTTTATTTAAGGGTCCAGTGAGTATCAATACCTCTGGGCAAGAAGGTGCAGGTTCAAGACCCATCGGCACCAAACAGCGGAGCAATGGGAGAACATCAATACAAACACAGCAACGACTGAGAAACAGGTAACAACACAGCAGCAATCAGCCATGGAACAGATACCAGAACCTTTGAGCAGATGGAAGGCCCAAGACAAGCAGAGAGATGATAGAGCTGGTGTGGATGATGGACTCGATACAGGACTAGTTGAGGGGTGACAGAAAAATGAATTAGGGAGCAGTACAGCCCTGCTCTAGGCAATATTCCCAATGTTGTGCAGGTGCCAGTGTTGGGCTGGGGTGAACAAAGTCAGAAGTCACATGATAGGAGAAAGGGAGGACTGCAGATCTTGGAGATCAGAGTTGAAGAATGTTGAGCTGGAAAAGCACAGCCGATTAGGAAGCATCCGAGGAGCAGGGAGCATTGATGTTTCGCGCATAAGCTCTTTATCAAGAATGAAGGCACATTCCTGATGAAAGGCTTATGCTCGAAACATCGATTCTCCTGCACCTCGGATGCTTCCTCACCAGCTGTGCTTTTCCATCTCCATATTCTTCGATGCAGAAGCTACACGATACCAGGTTATAGTCCAACAGCTCTATTTGAAATCACACGCTTTTGGCACACTGCTCCTTCATCAGGTGAAGGTCTGCCCAATGTCAACACCATTCACAGCCCTTCCAACTACGGAAGCAGTCCATGTCCACAAGGAGGAAGTCAGTACTTTCTCTAGGCAGTCAGCAACTTTGTAGCTAGTGCTTCAACAAGGCAGCTGTGAATAAAGAGATAGCCACTTATAACGAGACAATCAGAGCCTTCAGTACATTCTTTAGTATTTGGAGCAATTTAATCATCAATAGAGCACAATCTAATAAACAGAATTAAAAGACAGCATAGATTCAATTATCAATAACATTTATTATTATTATAGAGACAATTGTGATTAGAGGACACTAAAAATGATCTGATTGGAGATTGTATCATTGTTAGAGTTTTGACAGAAACTGTGTCAGATTTCTTCTGTCTAACAAGTCTTAACTTTAACAAACGTGGTGCCATCACTGAGAGACAAGGTGAAATATGGAAACAAAATAGAGATTTTTTTCATGGGTCTTACAGAAAAAAACATTGAAGTCAGACACAAAACCAAAGCTGAAGCCTGAAGGAAGGGGGTCAGGTGCCATCAAGCTGTGTTCTAATTGTGGCAGCTAGAGACTGCGCAGCGTCAAAAGTGATGACAGTCATATTTGCTCCAAGGCTGGCCATTTTAAAACACAGTCTGTCACAGAGAAAATCTTCAACGGCAAAACAGAAGGAAAAGTCAAAGTTGCAGACGCAAGAGATTGAAGAGCTAGACTGCAGTGAACCAATAAACTAATCATAAAATCTCTATAGTGTGGAAGCAGGCCATTCAGCCCATCATATCCACATCGACCCTCCAAAGAGCATCCCATTCAGACTAACCAGCCTACCCAATCCCTGTAAACCTGTATTTCCCATGGCCAGCCTGCACATCCCTGGATATGATGGGCAATTTAGCATTGTCAATCTACCTAACCAATCTACCTGCACATCTTTGGACAATGAGAGGAAACCTGTGCAGACCTGGGGAGAATGTGCAAACTCCACACAGACAGTTGTCCGAGGCTGGAATTGAACCCACATCCCTGGTGCTGTGAAGCAGCAGTGCTAACCACAGAGTCACGCCACCCTGATCAAACTGGATGAACTGAAGTGCTGATAGCCAATCAAATGGGCATGAAACGAACTTTACATTTGATGCCGGGATAAGACCATATGACATAGGAGCAGAAGTAAGGCCATTCAGCCCATCGAGTCTGCTCCACCATCCAATCATGTGTGATAAGTTTCTCAACCACATTCTCCAGCTTTCTCCCTATAACCCTTGATCTCCTTGATACTCAAGAACCTATCTATCTCTGTCTTAAATATACTCTATGACCTGGCCTCCACAGCCTTCTGTGGCAATAAATTCCATACACTTAATGGTAAGGTCCGAGGGAATGTTACAGAACAAAGAGACCTTGGAGTGCAGGTTCATAGTTCCTTGAAAGTAGAGTCACAGGTAGATAGAATATTGAAGAAGGTGTTTGGTATGCTTTATTTTATTGGTCAGAGTATTGAGTATAGGAGTTGTGGCAGTACAGGACATTGGTGAGGCCACTTTTGGAATATTGCATGTATTTCTGCTCTCCTTCCTAGCAGAAGGATGTTGTGAAACTTGAAAGAGTTCAGAAAAGATTTACAAGGATATTGCCAGGGTTTGAGGATTTGACCTATAGGGAGAGGCTGAATAGGCTGGGGCTGTTTTCCCTGGAGTGTCAGAGGCTGAGGGGTGACCTTAGAGAGGTTTATAAAATCATGAGGAACATGGATCGGATAGGATAAATAGACAAAGTCTTTTCCCTGGGGTGGGGGAGTCCAGAACTTGAGCGCATAGGTTTAGGGTGAGAGGGGAAAGATATAAAAAGGCCCTAAGGGACAATTTTTTCACACAGAGGGTGGTGCCTGTATGGAATGAGTTGCCAAAGGAAGTGGTGGAGGCTGGTATAATTGCAGCATTTAAAAGGCATCTGGATGGGTATATGAATAGGATGGGTTTATGAAGATATGGGCCAAATATTGGCAAATGGGACTAGATTAAGTTAGGTTATCTGGTCAGCATGGATGAGTTTGATTGATTGCTCTGTTTCCATGCTGTACATCTCTAAGACTCTATGAGTCTATTTATCACTCTCTGGCTGAAGAGGTTTCTCCTTATCTCCATTCTAAAAAGTCTTCCCTATACTCTAAGGCTGAGCCCTCAGGTCCTAGTGTCTACTACCAATGGAAAAATCTTCCCAACTTCCACTCTGTCCAGGTCATTCAGTATTCTGTAAGTTTCAATTAGATCTCCCCTCATTCTTCTAAACTCCATTAAGTATAAACCTAGAGTCCTCAAACGTTCCTCATATGTTAAACTTTTCATTCCTCGGACCATTCTCGTGAACCTCCTCTGAACACACTCCAGGACCAGTACTCTTATGGGGCCCAAAACTGCGCACAATACTCCAAATGTGGTCTGACCACAGCCTCACAGAGCCTCAGAAGTACATCCCTGCTTTTATATTCAAGTCCTCTCAAAATAAATGCCATCATTGCATTTGCCTTCCTAACCACTGAGTCAGCCTGTAAGTTTACCTTGAGAAAATCCTTGCCTAGAACTCCCAAGTCTCTTTGCACTTCAGATTTCTAAGTTTTCTCCCCATTTAGAAAATAGTCCATGCCTCTAATCTTCCTACCAAAGTGTATGACCTCACACTTTCCCATGTTCTACTCCATCTGTCACTTCTTTGCCCACTCTCCGAACCTGTCCAAATCCATCTGCTGCCTCCCCGCCTCCTCAGTACGACCTGTCCCTCTATCTATCTTTGTATTGGCTGCAAACTTAGGCAGAATGCCCTCAGCTCCTTCATCTAGATCGTTAATGTATAAAGGTGAAAAGTTGTGGCTCCCAACATTGAGCTTGTGGAACACCACTTGTCACCAGTTGCCACCCTGAGAAGGACCCTTTTTATCTGCACTCTCTGCCAGACAGCCAGGCTTCTACCCATGTTAGCATCTTGCCTCTGACATCATTGGCCCTTATCTTACTCAGTACCCTCCTGTGTGGCACCTTGTCAAAGGGATATCTGCAGATTTCTGATACTGTAGATTGGCTAAATCAAGAAACATTCTAACAATCCAC
This sequence comes from Chiloscyllium plagiosum, assembly GCF_004010195.1. NCBI lineage: Eukaryota > Metazoa > Chordata > Chondrichthyes > Orectolobiformes > Hemiscylliidae > Chiloscyllium > Chiloscyllium plagiosum. The sequence continues at coordinate 5,125,450 of NC_057740.1, forward strand.
AATTCAACTTTAGAGAACAGGAATATCCAATAAGTATAAAAGGTCAGTAAGAACAACATTTGAGATTTTACATGTAAGTCAAAATCAAGAATACAGTTTACTGAGCAGGAAAACATGCACAGAACTGAAACTTCTTTTCAAGGTTTAATGAAGTTGACAGCAAGGTTAAAAAAACGATTCACAATTGAACTCCCCAAATGGTTCAGGCCTTGAGAAACATAAGGCTATAAGGCAATTAGGAATAGGAACAGGAGTACGCCATTCGGCCTCTCTGCTATTCAATAGGATCATGGCTGCTCCGACATTCCTCACATCATTTTTCTGCCCTTTTCCCATGACCCTTCATTCCCTGAAAAATCAAGAACCTATCTCAGCCTCAAACATGCACAAGGACTCTGCCCCCACAGCTCCCTATGGCAAGGAGTTCTAAAGACTCACAACTCTCTCAGAGAAGAAATTTCTCCTTATCTCAGACTGTTTATGACATATTGCTGAGAGCAGATGCCAAGTGAACCTGCCCATTTATATCTCGGTAATTCCTACACCCACTTTCGAAAAATGCAACATGAGATTGATGCCATGCCCCACTGTTTCACCAATGATCAAACCAACAAATTAATATTCTAGCAAGGTACCAGGTCAAACCAAGAATCAATGTGCATCTCATACACCTAAATAAAGTTGTACAATGAGAAATCCACCCTATGGTGACAGGTGGGTTAACTGCACCCAGTTCCCAGTCCCACTGTCAAGTGTTGGAACAACATTGTCTCTCACCTGTTTTCCAAGCCATCTATGTATTCCTTTTTCTTCTTCCGGCTCTCTTGTGCCGACTGTTTATTCCGGATCTTTCTCCTAATCTTCTTTAAAATCCGCTCTTCTTGCTGAGAAAGGGAAAGAATACAACTCATCCAATCTGCTCACACTCTGATTCAATTGTTACCGACAAACTGAAATGGGATGGGAGAGAGAAAGGGACAGACAGCTGGACAGTGAAAAAGAGAGGGAATGTGTGACAGGTAGAAATAGAAAGAAAGAATTTGGGGCTGAGAGACAGGGGACTAGATTGTCATGTAGTCAGGGACAACAGCACAAGAATGGGAGTAGGTAATTCAGCCGTGTTTTTCCATTCAATATGAACATGGCTGATTCATCTTGGCCACAATTCCACTTTCCTGCCCACTCCCTCTAACACTTCAACCCATTACTCATTAAAAAATCTATCTCCTTCTCAAATGTATTCAGTGTCCTGGTCCCATCGTACTCTGTGGTAGTGAATTCTACAGAGTCACAATGTTTTGAGAGATGTAATTCCTCCTCATCTCCATTTTAAATCTGCTATCCTTTATCCTAAAGCTATGACCTCTCTGTGGTAACCCTCAAAGGGTCCATGGGAAATCACTAATCGGTCTCCTTATGGAATTTGTTGAGTATGAGTTGCCTTGGTAACAGGCAATGACTTTTAGATTAGATTCCCTACAGTGTGGAAACAGGCCCTTTGGCCCAACAAGTCCACACCAACCCTCCGAAGAGACACCCCGCCCCACTATATTTACCCCTGACTAATCCATCTAACATTACGGGCAATTTAGTTCGGCCAATTCACCCTAACCTGCACATCTTTGGACTGTGGGAGGAAACTGGAGCACCCGGAGGAAATCCATGCAGACATGGGGAGAATGTGCAAACTCCACATTCTTGAGGAAGGAATTGAACCCAGATCCCTGGCGCTGTGAGGCAGCAGTGCTAACCACTGAGCCACCAGGAACACATCACCTGAATCACTTTAAGCAGAACCATCCCACCTCTAAGCCAGGAAGCCTGAGTTCAAGTCCCACTGTTTCCAGAGGTGGGTAATAACATCTCTGAACAGGTTGATTAGAAAATAAATAAAGCAGAACCAGCCTATATCTGTGCTAGGAGGCCAGGGTTCAAGTCCCACCTGCCCCAGACATATGCCATAACGTGTCTGAACAGGTTGATTTGAAAAAACAAACAGAAACAAAATAAAGCAGACCCAGGGATGGGTCTACACAACTGTTTGTCCCAAGCTGGGACAAGTCGAAGTAAGTCACACGTAGGTGGCTCTGTTTTGGGGTTGAACAATAAATTATGTTCTTTTCCAGTCAGCTTCCTGAGTTATTACAGCTCTCATTCTAGATTGCCTCAAAGGATCTTTAAGGATGTGGGATGCTTTAGGCTGTGAGTCCATGCCTTCCACTCCTGATCTGGTCAGCTCCAATGGAAGAATAGGCATGTCCCAACCCCATTACAATCAGAAAATCCCTACATGTGGAAGCAGGCCATTCGACCCAACAAGACCCAACAACCCTGTGGGAAGCTAAAGAAGTGATTGCTGGGCCTCTTGCTTAGATATTTGTATCATCGATAATCACAGGTGAGGTGCCAGAAGACTGGAGGTTGGCTAACGTGGTGCCACTGTTTAAGAAGGGTGGTAAGGACAAGCCAGGGAACTATAGACCAGTGGGCCTGGTGGTGGGCAAGCCATTGGAGGGAGTCCTGAGGGACAGGATGTACATGTATTTGGAAAGGCAAGGACTGATTAGGGATATTCAATATGGCTTTGTGTGTGGGAAATCAAGCCTCACAAACCTGATTGAGTCTTTTGAGGAAGTAACAAAGAGGATTGATGAGGGTAGAGCAGTAGATGTGATCTATATGCACTTCAGTAAGGCCTTCGACAAGGTTCCCCATGGGAGACTGATTAGCAAGGTTAGATCTCATGGAATACAGGGAGAACTAGCCATTTGGATACAGAACTGGCTCAAAGGTAGAAGACACCTTTAATGCCCCCTCCATTCCATGCAATGGCACTTCAAAGCTCATTTACCCACAGCATAGAACCAATGAACCATTAAATGACAATAGGATGTGTTTAAAAAGCTTTAAGAGTGGTGGAGGGTTGTTTTTCAGACTGGAGGCCTGTGACCAGTGGAGTGCCACAAGGATCGGTGCTGGGTCCTCTACTTTGTGTCATTTACATAAATTAGTTGGATGTGAGCACAAGAGGTACAGTTAGTAAGTTTGCAGATGACACCAAAATTGGAGGTGTAGTCGACAGCGAAGAGGGTTACCTCAGATTACAACAGGATCTGGACCAGATGAGCCAATGGGCTGAGAAGTGGAAGATGGAGTTTAATTCAGATAAATGTGAGGTGCTGCATTTTGGGAAAGAAAATCTTAGGATTTACACACTTAATGGTAAGGTCCTAGGGAGTGTTGCTAAACAAAGAGACCTTGGAGTGCAGGTTCATAGCTCCATGAAAGTGGAGTCGCACGTAGATAGGATAGTGAAGAAGGCATTTGGTATGCTTTCCTTTATTGTAAATCTTTTCTGAACCCTTTCAAGTTTCACAACATCTTTCTGATAGGAAGGAGACCAGAATTGCACGCAATATTCCAACTGTGGCCTAACCAATGTCCTGTCCAGCTGCAACATGACCTCCCAACTCCTGTACTCAATACTCTGACCAATAAAGCAAAGCATACCAAACGCCTTCTTCACTATCCTATCTACCTGTGACTCCACTTTCAAGCAGCTATGAACCTGCACTCCAAGGTCTCTTTGTTTAGCATCACTCCCTAGGATCTTACCATTAAGTGTATAAGTCCTGCTAAGACTTGCTGTCCCAAAATGCAGTACCTCGCATTTATCTGAATTAAATTCCATCTACCACTTCTCAGCCCACTGGCCATCTGGTCCAGATCCTGTAGTAATCTGAGGTAACCCTCTTCGCTGTCCACTACACTTCCAATTTTGGTGTCATCTGCAAACTTACTAACTGTATCTCTTATGCTCGCATCCAAATCATTTATGTAAATGACACAAAGTAGAGGACCCAGCACCAATCCTTGTGGCACTCCACTGGTCACAGGCCTCCAGTCTGAAAAACAACCCTCCACCACCACCCTCTGTCTTCTACCTTTGAGCCAGTTCTGTATCCAAATGGCTAGTTCTCCCTGTATTCCATGAGATCTAACCTTGCTAATCAGTCTCCCATGGGGAACCTTGTTGAACGCCTTACTGATATCCATATAGATCACATCTACTGCTCTGCTCTCATCAATCTTCTTTGTTACTTCTTCAAAAAACTCAATCAAGTTTGTGAGACATGATTTTCCCATGCACAAAGCCATGTTGACTATCCCTAATCAGTCCTTGCCTTTCCAAAATACATGTACATCCTGTCCCTCAGGATTCCCTCCAACAACTTGCCCACCACTGAGGTCAGGCTCACCGGTCTATGGTTCCCTGGCTGGCCTTTACCACCCTTCTTAAACAGTGGTACCACGTTTGCCAACCTCCAGTCTTCTGGCACCTCACCTGTGATTATCAATGATACAAATATCTCAGTGAGAGGCCCAGCAATCACTTCTCTAGCTTCCCACAGAGTTCTTGGGTACACCCGATCAGGTCCTGGGGATTTATCCACCTTTAGCCACTTCAAGACATCCAGCACTTTCTCCACTGTAATCTGGACATTTTGCAAGATGTCACCATCTATTTCCCTACAGTCTATATCTTCCATATCCTTTTCCACAGTAAATACTGATGCAAAATATTCATTTAGTATCTCCCCCATTTTCTGTGGCTCCACACAAAGGCTGCCTTGCTGATCTTTGAGGGGCCCTATTCTCTCCCTAGTTACCCTTTTGTCCTTAATATATTTATAAAAACCCTTTGGATTAAACAATCCACCTAACCTGCACATCTTTGAACAGTGGGAGGAAACCGAAGCACCCGGAGGAAAATCACACAGACACAGGGAGAATGTGCAAACTCCACACAGACAGTTGCCCGAGGCTGGAATCAAACCTGGGTCCCTGGTGCTGTGAGGCAACTGTGCTAACCACTGAGCCACCGTGCCATCCCACCTCATTCATGGAGTGGGGTAGCTTTTAAATGCTTCACAGCACTTCCAGAGAACAATGTAAAAGGTCTCACCCATGTCCACTCACACCAAGCAAAACCCTGCCACCACCTTTAATGCCCCCTCCATTCCATGCTATGGCACTTCAAAGCTCATTTACCCACAGCATAGAACCAATGAACCATTAAATGACAATAGGATGTGTTTAAAAAGCTTTAAGAGTAATTAATTCATAACATTGCACTTTTTTTGAAAATATCTCGTTGGTGTACCCAGATTTGATTAGTACACTCCAGATGGGTTCTATCCAGAGCCCTGCACAACTGTGAAATAATTTCGACACAGCGTATTCCAGATCCCTTGAGGTCTAGTTTCCAGAGTGCAAGTTGCACTCGCTCCCTCGTTCACTCTGCCTCCACTTGGTACTGACTGTCTCCAGTTACCATCAGATTACTGCAGTTATTACTAGCTGTTCTAGTTAATGCACTGGGTGGCGTTGGTGTACCTAAGTTACTACCACCCCCTGCCTAGTTAGCACCAGCCGGACTGGTTAGAACCACGGAAGCAACAACAAGTCGATGTCCGTGTACTTTTGTGAGTGGCAGCTGCGACGGAAGGGTGATCCCTTCTTTCACCAATAACTTCTTCTCATCTTCGTTGAGCACCAGCTCCCGTGCTTGATGTGGCTGCAACTGTGGCTTGTGCTGGGATTGGAGAGAAAAGAAGGAAGTGAGAAGCATGCACAATGAAGAGATAACAGCCTGGAGTTACTATAGCTACATTCAAAAAGACAGATTTGCATTTATATAGCACTCTGCATAACCCCAGACAGCTTTAAGCCCAGTGCAGATGCTTCTGCTGTTTGCTCATTGTTATAATGTAAGAACAGCAGCAACCAACCTCCCACAACACAACAAATCTCCCACAAATAATAATATGATAATCACCAGATCATCTGATTTCATTGAGGATAAATAATGACCCAGAACACATTGAATGGGATCTTTAACATTGCCTGAGAGGGCTCAGTCTTATCTGAAAGATGGCACCTACACATGTACGTACCAAAGCATGAATTAAGAGCAGGAGTGGGCCATTCAGTCCCTCAAGCCGACATGGATAAGGCTGAAGATAAAAGGAATTGATCAGAAGCTTTACAACGTCCTGTTATGTGAGTGAAATTGCACTGAGTCATTCGGGTCTGCCAAGAGCTAAGATTGCAGGAAATCAATATCTGCTGTCTCTACCGAGTAAGGATGAAACATTTGGGATTCCTCACGTGCACAGATAATTCCAAAAACGTCACAGAGACTTTTGTGTAAAGCAGTCAGAAAATCCTCGATTTTCAAGAGAACCTCAAAGAATAACTCTGCAGGAGGTAACCTACGACAGGAGGCAAGGTCAGCTGCCAACTCTCCTGGGTAATAATGTTGGGGTTAGTTATAGAACCTAGGGTAGTGAAAGGCAGTGATTGAGATAGGTCTAGTAGTTATTTGTTTAATAAATTAATTGAGTTTTATAGAGCTCGAAGTGCCTTCAGGGATGAGCAACAAGCCTGCATCATTCAATCAGTCAACACTGACCTGACCTGATTACTCCACATTCCCGTCCACCCTACTGATACCCTTTCCAACTCACTTGCTAATCAAATATCGATCTACTTCTGCCTTAATAATAATCAAAGACTCTGTTCCAATAGAGAGCCTGATCAACCTTTTATCAACCAATTCCAACATCCTTCCCCAATGAGACCAATACTATGCACAGTACTCCTGATGTGGTCTCACAAGTGCCCTGTGTAACTGAAGCTTGATATATAGTCATAGAGATGTACAGTATGGAAAAAGACCCTTTGGTCCAACTCACCCATGCCAACCAGATATTCTACATGAACCTAACCCCATTTGCCAGCACGTGGCCCATATCCCTCTAAACCCTTCCAATTCATGGAGCCATCCAGATGCCTTTTAAATGTTGCAATTATACCAGCCTCCACCACTTCCTCTGGCAGCTCATTCTATACATGCAACATCCTCTGCATGAAAAAGTTACCCCTTAGGTCCCTTTTAAATCCTTCCCCTCTCACCTTAAACCTATGCCGTCTAGTTTTGGACTTCCCTTACCTGGGGAAAAGACCTTGGCTATTCACCTACTCCATGTCCCTCATGATCTTATAAACCTCTATAAGGTCACCCTTCAGCCTCCAACTCTCCAGGGAAAATAGCCCCAGACTAGTCAGCCTCTCCCGATAGCTCAAACCCTTCAACCATGGCAACATCCTTGTAAATCTTTTCTGCATCTTTCAAGGTTCACAACATCTTTCCTGTTCCAGGAAGACCAGAATTGAACATAAATATTTATATCTTTATCTAGCATACAATATTTCAAGCTTGAGTTTCTCTCCCTATATCATAATCTCACCTTGAATTGGACGTTTACTAACAGTCCTAAAGTAATGAGTATTATTTCAGTGTCTCAGTTAAGTGTCCAGATAGATTCAAAATGAACATGCCTGCAGTAAAGACTGTGAATTAGCATGGACTGTTATGACAATAGGTTACAGCCCAGATAGTGGCTGTTCAACCCATCATGTTTGTACTGGCTCTTTCCTAGATCATTGCCAAACGAATCCCACTGCCCACTGCCTTCTCAAAGCCAATCTCACTGACTACTTCCGTCTGTTAAGTTGTTTCAACCTACAATGTTGTAAATATGATTAAATCCTTACTCAACTCCACTTTAAATCTAAATGAACAAAAGTCAATTGCAAGAAATTAAATGATCCCAAGGTTAGAGGAATTCATTCAGAGTAATGTACCCATGTAGCGCCTCACCGTTTCGTTGGTGTTCGAAAGCAGCAGGTCTTTGACCGTCAGGGAGAGGAAGTTGTCTGCAGTAGGTTGTGAAGGAATGTTCCGTCCCTCTTCCTGAAACGGTTCCGAGTTCCAGTCATCTGGGAAATGAAACGCAGAAAAGAATACGTTCACATTCCTCGCAGAACTTCGAACAGTCTGACTCAATCTGTATAAATTATTAATATATAACAACAAATTGCCTTTCTATAGAACCTTTAACATGGCAAAAACATCTCAAGACACTGCATTGGAACATTACAGAACAAAATTAACACCGTGTCTCAGATACATTCGGACAGGTGACTGACCTCTTGCTCATAAAATAAGCGTCAAGGAGGATCTTAAGGTGGCCCAGTGTTTAGCAGTACCGCCTCACAGCGTCAGAGACTCAGGTTTGATTCCACCCTCGGGGACTGTCTATGTCAAGTTTGCACATCCTCCCACAGTCCTACTACAGCTTCTTTCTGACTGTAGGGATGCTGTGATTCAAGTGGAAAGGGAGGTGTAGAGGGTCAGAATTCCAGGGATAACTGCAATTGATGCTCCAGAGGGAACGGGGAATGTGCAAGACAGAGACCTCAGGATAAAGTTGGAGGAGTTTAAAGGGATAGGGAGGAGTGAGGTGGCATGTGAACAATTTCAGTCACTGCCTATCAGGATGGTGGGAGAGTTGCACTTGGTGCAAATCAGTATAAAAGCCACAGTTTTACTTCTGGTGGGAGATGGGAGGCCAGGCCAGACACCATTACATTGGTCAAGATGTTGAATGCAAAACCAGAAAACGATGGTATTTTCTGCTGTGAAAGAGTAATCAGTTCTAAATACAAATGCAAAGAACCTGGTATGTTCTCTTTTATTCCCTACACTTTCTTTCCCAGGTCACCAAATCATCTCCAATCCAAGGGGAAGTATTTAGTGTGTATGTCTACTGCCACCTAATGGTCTTCTCAAGCAAGGTTAAATGACAGGATACTGGATAAATTTTACTCATTTAATATTTCAAATGCTATGAACGCTGCCCCACACCGTAGAGTCATAGTCAGGCAGCACAGAAACAGAGCCTTTGGTCCAACTCGTCCATGCCAACCAAGTTTCCCAAACTAAGCCAGTCCTATTTGCCTGCATTTGGCCCATTTCCCTCTAAACCTGTCCAAATGTCTTTTCAATGTTGTAATTGTACATGCACCTACCACTTCCTCGGGCAGTTCACTCCATGTCCAAACCACCCTCTGTGAAAGAGTTGCCCTCATGTCCCTGTTTAAATCTTTCTCCTCTCACCTTAAAAAATATGCCCTCTAGTTTTGAACTCTCCTGGTCTAAGGAAAATGCCTTTGCTATTCGCTTTATCTATGTGTCTCATGATTTTATAACCCTCTGTAAAGGTCACCCCTCAACCGCCTACACTCCAGTGAATAAGGTCGCAATCTACCCAGTCTCTCCTTATAACTCAATCCCTCCAATCCCATCAACATCCTGGTAAATCGTTTCTGAACCCTGTCCAATTAATAATATCCTTTCTATAGCAGGGTGACCAGACTGTACACAGTACTCCAAAAGGGGCCTCACCAACATCCTGTACAATCACAACATGTCATCCCAATCCCTATACTCAGAGGTCTGAGCATCAAAGTCAAATGTGCTAAACGCCTTCTTAACCACATTATCTACCTGTGACACAACTCCCAATAGTCAGCGGGAGATTGAGAAGCAAATGTATAAGGAGATCGCTGATAGTTGTAAGAATAATAGAGTTGTAATTGTAGGGGGATTTTAATTTTCCTAACATCGTCTGGGACTGCCATAGTGTTCAGGGCTTGGATGCCTGAATTTCTCTAGTCATCCAACAATCCCTACATTTACCAGCCTTGACCTTCACCCTAACAGGGACAGTCTGTCCCTGGACTCTTGTCTCACTTTTGAAGGATTTTGGGAGGAAACCCTTGCAGAGACGGGGTGGATGTGCAAACTTGACACAGTCACCCGAGGTTGGAATTGGACCCAAGCCCCTGGACGTTGTGAAGTAGCAGTGCTGGCCACTGAGGCACTTCGCCACCCTTGAAGGGGGAGGAGAAATAATAAAGGAGAGGGAATGGCTTGAAATGAGTTTTGAAGTCGCACAGAATGAGTTCCACGTGATCACTTCCATGTTTGAAACCAGGGGAAATACAAGGATCAGCACATTGCATTCCGACAGTGATTGCCGGGGATTAGAAAACTAGTTTGAAAAGTTATGGAGAATATGAGCTGAGGGAATTCCTCTTCAAACCCCATCCATTCCCTCTAAATATCACCTCCTCCTCACCTCCAACAGCCCTCTCCACCACCGCCAACCCGGCAGGGGTCAAAGTTCACCCTCTTACCAAAGCCAAGGGAAATCTCTGCCCCTTGGATGCCCAGCTCTGGGACTCTCAGGCCAGTAGCCCAGCAGCTGGGTTCTAGCCTGGGCTGAAATGGTGGCTCATTGTGCACAGCTTCCATGTTCTGGGGGCTGCTGGACATGACGCAGTGCTGGGGACTGTCCAGTTGGTCTGAGAGGTGGTCTTCCGATATCCCGCTGTCACTGCCGGCTGAGGACCAGAGCGGGGAGGCAGGAACCGCATCGGCCAGGATTGAAGACAGAAACTCCTCGTTGCTGCTGCCGCTGTGGATCTGAGGGGCAATGAAGGAACACTGAGTTAGTGACAGCCGAAGAGAATCCCACTAATATTGTCTCCACTGAAACAAGAGAGGGTGGTGAGAGGTGACAGAGCTCTGTGGGTGTGTGAGAGTGACCCAGGACTCTAACGCCCAGCTGGTGAGTCAGTCAGGGCTACAATACCCAGCACAGGGTGGTTCAGGGTCATAATGGTCACCGTGTAGCTCAGTTAGGAATACAGTGGAGGGGATGGATTGGGCAACATTGCCCGGTGTGATATTGAGTTGGGGTAAAAATAAGATGTACATGGGAAATCTCTAGGAAACAATGGGATCAAGATTATGATGCTATGCGTGGAGAATACACTGGATTACGATTGGGTCTGGATTACAATTATCTGTTGGATCAGGGTTACGATGCTCTGTGTGGAAATAACGCTATGATACAATTCGATCAGGGTGACGATGCGCTGTGTGGGACTAACTCTGTGATACAATTGGGTCGGGGTTACGATGCTCTGTGTGGGAATAACGCTGTGATACAATTGGGTCGGGGTTACGATGCTCTGTGTGGGAATAACGCTGTGATACAATGGGATAGGGTTACGATGCTCTGTGTGGGAATAACGCTGTGATACAATTGGATCAGGGTAACGAGGCACTATGTGGGAATAACGCTGTGATACAATTGGGTTGGGGTTACGATACTCTGTGTGGGAATAACACTGTGATACAATTGGGTCGGGGATACGATGCTCTGTGTGGGAATAACGCCGTGATACAATTGGATCAGGATTACGATGCTATGTGTGGGAATAACGCTGTGATACAATTGGATCAGGGTTACGATGCTCTGTGTGGGACTAACTCTGATACAATTGGATCAGGGTTACGATACTCTGTGTGGGACTAACGCTGTCAGACAATTGGATCAGTGTTACGATGCTCTGTGTGGGAATAACGCTGTGATACAATTGGATCAGGATTACGATGCTCTGTGTGGGACTAACTCTGTGAGGGACTAACTCTGTGACACAATTGGATCAGGGTTACGATGCTCCGTGTGGGTAGAACTCTATGATACAACTGGATCAGGGTTACGATGCTCCGTGTGGGAATAACGCTGTGATACAATTGGATCGGGGTTACGACGCTCTGTCTGGGAATAACGCTGTGATACAATTGGATCAGGGTTACGATACGCTGTGTCGGAATAACACTGTGGTACAATTGGATCAGGGTTACTAGGCACTATGTGGGAAAACACTGTGATACAATTGGATCAGGGTTACGACGATCTGTGTGGGAATAACACTGTAATTGGATCAGGGTTACGATGCTCTGTGTGGGACTAAAGCTGTGATACAATTGGATCAAGGTTACGACGGTCTGTGTGGGAATAACGCTGTGATACAATTGGGTCGGGGTTACGATGCTCTGTGTGGGAATAACGGTGTGATACAATTGGTTCAGGGTTACGATACTCTGTGTGGGAATAACGCTGTGATACAATTGGATCAGGGTTCCGACGCTCTGTGTGGGAATAACGCTGTGATACAAATGGATCAGGATTACGATGCTCTGTCTGGGACTAACTCTGTGATACAATTGGATCAGGGTTATGATGCTCTGTGTGGGAATAACACTGTGATACAATTGGGTTGGGGTTACGATGCTCTGTGTGGGAATAAGGCTGTGTTATAATTGAATCAGAGTTACAATGCGCAGTGTGGGAATAACACGGTAATATACTTGGATCAGGGTTACGATACGCTGTGTGGGAATAACATTGTGCTACAATTGGATCAGAGTTAGGTTGCGCTGTGTGGGAATAACGCTGTGATTCAATTGGATCAGGGTTACGATGCGCTGTGTGGGAATAACGCTGTGATTCAATTGGATGAGGGTTACGATGCGCGGTGTAGGAAGAACGCTGTGATACAATTGGATCGGGGTTACGATGCTCCGTGTGGGTAGAACTCTATGATACAACTGGATCAGGGATACGATGCTCCGTGTGGGAATAACGCTGTATACAATTGGATCGGGGTTACGACGCTCTGTGTGGGAATAACACTGTGATACAATTGGTTGAGGGGTACGATGCTCCGTGTGGGAATAACGCTGTGATACAATTGGATCTGGGTTACGATGCTCTGTGTGGGAATAACGCTGTGATACAATTGGATCGCGGTTACGATGCTCTGTGTGGGAATAACGCTGTGATACAATTGGATCGGGGTTACGACGCTCTGTGTGGGAATAACACTGTGTTACAATTGGTTCAGGGGTACGATGCTCCGAGTGGGAATAACGCTGTGATACAATTGGATCAGGGTTACGATGCAATATGTGGGAAAAACACTGTGATACAATTGGATCAGGGTTACGATGCACGATGTAGGAAAAACACTGTGATACAATTGGATCAGGGTTACGACGCTCTGTGTGGGAATAACTCTGTAATTGGTTCAGAGTTACGATGCTCTGTGTGGGACCAACGCTGGGATACAATTGGATCAGGGTTACGATGCGCTGTGTGGGAATAACGCTGTGATTCAATTGGATCAGGGTTACGATGTGCGGTGTGGGAAGAACGCTGTGATACAATTGGATCGGGGTTACGATGCTCCGTGTGGGTAGAACTCTATGATACAACTGGATCAGGGATACGATGCGCTGTGTGGGAATAACGCTGTATACAATTGGATCGGGGTTACGACGCACTGTGTGGGAATAACACTGTGATACAATTGGTTCAGGGGTACGATGCTCCGTGTG
>NC_057740.1:5139111-5234552 GCF_004010195.1 Chiloscyllium plagiosum
TTACGACGGTCTGTGTGGGAATAACGCTGTGATACAATAGGATCAGGGTTACGATGCTCTGTGTGGGAATAACGCTGTGATACAATTGGATCAGAGTTACGATGCTCTGTGTGGGACTAACTCTGTGATACAATAGGATCAGGGTTACGATTCTCTGTGTGGGAATAACGCTGTGATTCAATTGGATCAGGGTTACGATGCTCTGTGTGGGACTAACTCTGTGATACAATTGGATCAGGGTTAGTGTGGGACTAACTCTGTGATACAATTGGATCAGGGTTACGATGTTCTGTGTGGGAATAACACTGTGATACAATTGGATCAGTGTTACGATACTCTATGTGGGAATAACACTGTGATACAATTGGGTTGGGGTTACGATGCTCTGTGTGGGAATAACGCTGTGATACAATTGGGTCGGGGTTACCATACTCTGTGTTGGAATAATACTGTGATACAATTGGATCAGGGTTACGATGCACTGCGTGGGAATAACGCTGTGATACAATTGGATCAGGGTTACAATGCTCTGTGTGCGAATAACGCTGTGATACAATTGGATCAGGGTTACAACGGTCTGTGTGGGAATAACGCTGTAATACAATTGGATCAGGGTTACAATGCTCTGTGTGAGAATAACGCTGTGATAGAATTGGATCAGGGTTCCATGCGCTGTGTGGGAATAATGCTGTGATACAACTGGATCAGGGTAACAAAGCGCTGTGTGGGACTAACGCTGTGATACAATTGGATCAGGATTACGATGCTCTGTGTGGGAATAACACTGTGATACAATTGGGTCAGGGTTACAATGCTCTGTGTGGGAATAACGCTGTGATACAATTGGATCAGGGTTACGATGCTCTGTGTGGGAATAATACTGTGATACAATTGGGTCGGGGTTGCGATGCTCTGTGTGGGAATAACGCTGTGGTACAATTGGAATAGGGTTACAATGCGCTGTGTGGGAATAAATCTGTGATACAATTGGATCAGTGTTGCGATGCGCTGTGTGGGAATAACGCTGTGAAACAATTGGGTCAGGGTTACGATGCTCTGTGTGGGAATAACGCTGTGATACAATTGGATCCAGGTTACGATGCGCTGTGTGGGAATAATGCTGTGATACAATTGGATCAGGGTTACGATGCTCTGTGTGGGAATAACACTGTGATACACTTGGGTCGGGGTTTCAATGCTCTGTGTGGGAGTAACGCTATGTTACAATTGGGTCAGTGTTACAATGCCCTGTGCATGATGACACTGGGTTACAATTGGACCTGGGGTACAATGAATTGTTTGGGCATGGCTTGAGTTATGACGAGGTCAGGGTTACGAATCTCTGTGTAGACGTGACTATGGGTTACAATATTCTATGAGTGCAGGGGTGTTTGGGGCGTCTGCTGATCCTTACACTTGGCTGTGCCATTCCCCAGCCCTCTGGGTTCCCACTGCCATCTGTATTGAAGCCCTCGTGGCGAAGAATCCCATCCTTTTGGTCAAACAGTAGATCCAGGAGCTCCACGCTGTCCAAGTCACGAGGCAGGCCCTCTGCTGGTATCTACAGGACGGTAAAAAAACACAATGTGTAACCTCACATCCAAGGCAATAGGAGCAAATATCAAACAAGGGAAGTGATTTACACAGATAGTTGATAAAACATTATCAGAAAGCACATGTGAAGATTTGCAGGAGAGAGTGGAAGACAATATTGAAGCTCTTAGGCTTGGCCTAACACATCAGAATAGATCGAGGATTGGTTAAAGGACAGAAGAGAAGGGGTAGGAATAAAGTCTCCCCGTGTCTACATGGGTTTCCTCCGGGTGCTTCAGTTTCCTCCCACAATCCAAAAATATATAGGTTCGGTGAATTGGTCATGTTAAATTGCCCATAGTGTTGGGGATGTGTCGGTTAGGTGCGTTAGTCAGGGGTAAATACAGGATAACAGGGTAGGGGAATGGGTTGATGTGAACTTGTTGGGCCAAAGGGCCTGTTTCCACACTGTAGGGATCCTATTTAAAAAACAAGTCTTTTTCTGATTGGCATGATGTTATTAGTGCACTGCCACAGAAAATTATTACAAGAGTCTCAGTCATTTACAATTTCTATTATTTACAATGATGAGACAACCCAGTGTAATGTAGGAGAAAATGAGGACTGCAGGTGCTGGAGTTCAGAGGCGAGAGTGTGGTGCTGGAAAAGCACAGACAGGTCAGGCAGCATCCAAGAAGCAGGAGAATCGAAGTTTTGGGCATCAGGAATTAGTGTAATGTATCCAAACATGTCAATAATACGTAGTTAGCTGGGTTAGGAGAGCTGTGAGGAGGGGGACTCAAAGAGGCTGCAAAGTCACAGAACCACGGTAAGTGGTTGGGCAAGAAATTGGCAAAGGGACAGTAACGTAGGAAAGTGTGAGAACATTCACTTTGATAAGAATGAGAAAGCAGAATTTTTTTAAAATATGAGAGCCTAATGTAATCAGGCCTCTCAGCAGCAGGTGGCGATAGTGAGGAAAGGCACCAAACAGGGGAGCTGGATAGTAACTGTGGTGTCTTTCTGAAGGGAGGGATGGCTCTTTCAGAGAGAGGCACACAGGCAAACGATTCTTCAACTGAGATGTGAATCCATTGTTAATACTGTTTTACTCATTATAGCCTTACTTTCTCTCAATATTTAGAAACATCTGATGCCAATGAAATAAAGAATCCTTGCTTCATAATGGTTGAGCTGTCTACAGTACATGCTTAAACCTACAGTAAATGTTGATATCCAGAAGGTTTTGGGTGTACCCATTACATAGATTACATGAAAGTTGTCATAGAGTCATGAGCCATCGAGTCGAACCACACAGATACAGACCCTTCAGTCCAACTTGTCCATGCTGACTAATTTTCTCAAACTTAGCTTGTCCCACCTGGGTGCATTTGGCCCATATCCCTCTACACCTTTCCTATTCATGTACCTATCCAAATGTCTTTTAAATTGTCCCTGCATCTTCCACTTCCTCTGGCAGTTCATTCCACATACGAACCACCATCTGTATGAAAAAGCTGCCCCTTAGGTCCCTTTTTAAATTTTTCTCTTCTCACCATAAAAATATGCCGCCTAGTTTTAAACTCACCAATCCTAGGGAATAGACCATTGCTCTTCACCTTATCTATGCCTCTCATGATTTTTTATAACCTCCAGAAGGTCACCCCTCAGCCTCCTATGTTCTAGTGAACAAAGTCCCAGTTTATCCAGCCTTTCCTTATAACTCAAAGCCTCCAGTTCTGGCAACATGTTGGTACAGTAAACAATTATAGGAAGTCAAATGATATTTTCACTTTGATTGCAAGAGGATTGGAGTATATAAGACTAAGGAAGTCTTGCTGCAATTACCTAGAGCCTTTGGTGAGATCACATGTTAAACACAGGCCTCTTTAGCTGAGGAAGAACATATATGCCAGAATCTTCACTAGATTGATTCCTCTCATGAAGATTTGTCTGTAAGGAGAAACTGAGGATAGTTGACCTCTATTTCAGGTTACAAGAATGAAAGGGGATCTCATATAACACTCTAAGAGGGTGGATGCTGGAAGAATGTCATTTCCTGGCCAGAGAATATACACTCAGAAGAAAGCAAAATATTGTAATGCTGGAAATCTGAAACAAACACACAGAATGCTGGAGAAACTCAACAGGTCTGTCAGCATCTGTGGAGAGAGAAACAGGGTTAACGCTTCAAGTCCAGTATAACTCTTCAGAAGTGAAAGATGTTGGAAATACTTTTTTATATAGTTTTGACAGAAGTGACAGAGAGGCGTAGTACAAAAGACAAAAGGGTGGTGAAAGAGAAAGATGTGAAATGGGTGTGAATTAAGGTGTGAAGGGAGAGCAGATCCTCTCTGCTGAGAGCAAAGTAAACAAATTACAAACAAAGGCTGGGCAGACTGGCTGACCATTTCACAGCACACCTAGGTTCTGTCCGTAAAAATGGCCCCGAACTTCTGGTTGCCTGCTACTTCAACACACCACCCTCGTCTGTGGCCAACATCTCTGTTTCACGTTTACTGCAGTGCTCCAGAGAAGCTGCAAGAACAGCATCTCATTTTCTACTTGGGAACTCTACAGGCTTCAGGAGTCAATATCGAGTTCAACAATTTTAGGGCCTGAGCACCTTCTCCCTTGTCCTTAACCCCCAACCCCTACACCTCAGGCTTTGTCATCATATGGGCTGCTACCACAACCAACCCATTGTCAGCTACTAATTGTCCCCATTAACAGCTATTGATTGTCTGAGGCTGAACTTTACCAACTGTTGTTGGCTCCTTCCTTTCCCCACCTCCACCATCTTCAGCTACCATCAATTCTGAAGAAGGGTCACTGGACCCAAAACGCTAACTTTACTGTCAGATTTGCTGAGCTTTTTTCCAGCAATTTCTGTTTTAGTGTCACAAAAAAGGCTGGATAGGGTGGTGGGGAGGAGTTGGAGAGAATGTCAAAAAAATTGGAGAGCAGACATAATACAGTCAGTTTCTGAAATTATGGAATTCAATGTTGTGACCTCAAGGCTGTGAAGTGTCTAAGCAGAAAATAAGATGTTGCTCCTTGAGCTTGCATTGTGCTTGTTTGGATCAGCAGGATAGCAATGTTAGCATGAGGGCAAGGTGATTTACTGAACAGCAAGCAACTGGAAGGTCAGGGGCATTCCTTTGGACAGAGTGGAGGGTTTGCCCAAAGTGGCAATCCAATCTACATTTGGTCTCACATCATAAAGCAAGCCACATTGTGAACAGTGAATACAGCAGACCAGATTGAAATGTGAAATATTCCAGGATCTACCTGGAAGTTGCATTTGGGGCCTTGGACAGTGAGAAGGGAGGAGGTGAATGTCACACCTTCTGCAATTGCTGAAAAGTGCCATTTGCGGGGAAGTAGACCAGGGTATCTCAGAGGGAACCATCCCTGTGGAATGCTGACAGTGGAGAGGAGGGGAGGATGTGTTTAGTGAAGGTATCCTGCTGAAGGTGATGGACATGATGGAGTATGATCCTTTAAAAGTGGAGCCTGTTGGGGTGGAACGTGAGGACAGAGGAATCCTATAATTGTTCTGGGAAGGAAGGGGAGGGTTGAAGGCCGAAGATGGAAGATGGCCCAGTCCATCATATCAGAGAGGGGATTCCTCAGATGAGAAAAAAGATTGTGTCAGGGCAACTCGGTTAAGGGTAGCATCACTAGAACAGATACAGCAGAGACAGAAAAACTGGAAGAATAGAATCCTTGCAGGAGGCAGGGTGTGAGGAGGTGTAGTTGAAGTAACTGTGGGAGTTGGTGGGTTTGTAATGGGGATTTTGGTGAACAGCCTATCCTCAGAAGTGACAATGAAATCAAGGAAGGGAAGAGTCAGAGATGGTTCAGGTGAGGGTGACAGAAGAAAGGAACTTGTAAGCAAAACAGATTAATTTTCCAATTCTGGACTAGAGGAGGAAGCAGCCATAAGGGCATCACCAAAGTACTGGAGAAATCTTGAGGAGGACTGGACCAAGGAAGGTTCCCCATATGCCCCAAAATTCCAGGGAGAGTCATGGAGTCATAGAGTCACACACAAGGTCTAAACCTTCCTAATCACATAACCATCCAGTTGCCTTTTAAATGGTGTGATTGTATCCATCTCCACCACTTCCTCTGACAGCTCATTCCATACATGTACTACCCTTTGCGTGAAAAAGTTGCTCCTTAGGTCCCTTTTTAAATCTTTCCATGTTCACCTTAAACTTAAGCCCTCTAGATTTGGACTCCCCTAACCTGGGAAAAAGACGTTGGCTGTTTATCCTACCTATGCCCCTCATAAAAGTCACCCCTCAACCTCTGACGCTCCAGTGAAAAAGGCCCCAGCCTATTCAGCCTTTCCCAACAACTGAAACCCTCCAATCCAGGTAACATCCTTGTAAATCTTTTCTGCACTCTCTCAAGTTTAAAAACACTTTTCTTATAGAGGGGTGACCAGAATTGTTTGCAGAATTCTGGTACCTAGGCAGGTACCTCTAGCCCCACTTTTGACTTGGAGGAGATGAGATGAATTAAAGCTGTTCAAAGTGAGGACAAGCTCAGCCAGGTGGAGTATGGGTGAGCGACTCCGGATAAGGCATTTTAGGATCAGGGTGAGAAAATTCTTCACTCAGAAGATTGTCAGTCTTGGAAATTATATATTTAAGAGATCCCTGGATGACAAAACATTGAATGTCTTCAAAACCCCATTGCAGTTGGTAGAGTTCAAATTTTGATTAATAAACCTGTAAAAGGTGACCATGAACCATTGTCAATTGTTGTTAAAAATTAATCTCATTCATTAATGACCTTTAGGGAAGGACATCTGCCACTCTTAAGATTGGTCTGGTTTACATGATTCCAGATCCACAGCAAATGTGGAATGTGGATGACTCTTAACTGTCTTCTTAGTGACGTAGCAAACCACTCTGTTGTATCAAACCTCTACAGAAATGGCATTAAGGAATGAAACCAGACAGTCAGCATCAATCTAGGGACTGGAAACAAACATAGCAAACCCAGCCTTGTCAACTCTGCAAAGTCCTCCTTACTAGCATCAAGGGGCTTGTGTCAAAACTGAGAGAACTGCCCCACAGAGTAGTCAAGCACGAGCCTGTCATAGCTATATTCAGATAGCCATAGCATTCTCATCACCAATCCTGAGTATATCCTGTCCCACTGGTAGGATAGACCCAGCAAAGATGGCGGCACAGTAATATACACCGAGGGAGCTGCTCTGGGAGTCCTCAACACTGACTCCAGATCCCAGGATGTCTCACGGCTTCAGGTTAAACATGGACAAGGAAACCTCCTGCTGATCACTATGCACTATCCTCTCTTGGCTGATGGATCAGTACTACTCCATGTTGAACAGTACTTGGAAGTAGCACTGGGAGTAACAAGAGTGCAGAGTGTATTCTGAGGGGAGAATTCAGTGTCCACCACCAACAGTGACTCGGCAGCAGCATGACTGATCAAAATGGCCAGGTCCTAAAGGATTTGGCTGCTAGACTGGGACTGCAGCAGGTAGTGAGGGAACCAACACAAGCGAAAAAATACTTGACCTCATCCTCACCAATGTGCCAGCTGCAGATGCATCTATCTAATACAGTATCTGTAAGGATTAGATTAGATTTCCTACAGTGTGGAAACAGGCCATTCGGCCCAACAAGTCCACACCGATTCTCTAAAGAGTAACCCACCCAGACCCATTCCCCTACATTTATCCCTAACTAGTGCACTTAACACTATGGACAATTTAGCATGGCCAATTCGCCTAACCTGCACATTTTTGGACTGTGGGAGGAAACTGGAGCACCTGGAGGAAACCCACGCAGACACAGGGAGACTGTGCAGACACAGGGAGAATGTGCAAACTCCACACAGACAGTCGCCTGAGGCTGAAATGAAGCCAGGTCCCTAATGCTGTGACACAGCAGTGCTAACCACTGAGCCACCGTGCCGCCCATAACATGACCACCACATAGTTCTTGTGGCTACCTACTGAGGACACCTTAAATCGTGTTGTGTAGCACAATCACTGTTAAAGCGACAGACTTCAAACAGATCTAGAAACTGAAGGCTGGGCATCCGTGAGGCGCTATGGATCATCAACAGCAGTAGAATTGTACTCCAGCACAATCTGCAACCTCATGGCCTAGCATATCCCCCACTCAACCGTTATCATCAAGCCAGGGGATCCACGCTGGTTCAATGGGGAGTGCATGAGGGCATACCAGGAGCAGCAGCAGCTGTACCCAAAATTGAGGTATCAATCTGGCGAAGCTAAAACATCGGACCACTGCATGTTAAACAATGTAAGCATCATTTGACAGACAGAGTTAAACAATTCTACAAACAATGGCCCTGATCTTTACTCTACAGACATGATGCAGCCAGTTTTGAATGTTGGTGGATATATAAACAACTTGTTGGAGGGGAAGGCTCCATAAATATCCCCATTTTCAATCATGGAAGAGCCCAGCACATCAATGCAAAAGATATGTCTGAAGCATTTGCAATAATCTTCAGCCAGAAGTGCTGTATGGATGATTCATTCAGCCTCTTTTAGTGATCCCCAACATCACAGATACCAGTCTTCAGCCAATTCGATTCACTCTGAATGATATCAAGAAGCATTTGGAAGCACTGGATACTGGGTCCCTGACAACATTCCAGTAATTGCTCTGAAAGCCTAGGCTCCAGAACTAGCCACACCTCTAGCCAAGCTGTTCCCATATATCTACAACACTGGCACCTCCCTGACAATGTGGAAAATTACCCAGCTACATCCTGTCCCCAAAAACCAGAACAAATCCAACCCAGCTAACGTTGCTCCAGCAGTTTACTCTAAGTTATTAGCATGGTGATGGAAGGTGTCATCAATAGTGCCATCAAGTGGCACTTACTCACCAATAACCAGCTCATTGATCTGCCAAGGCCACTAGCTCATGACCACATTAAGTCTTGGTCCAAATTTAGGCACAAGGGCTGAATTCCAGAGGTGAGACGATAGTGACTGCGCTTGACATGAAAGCCACATTTGACCAGAGTATGACATCAAGAAATCATGGAGTCAATGAATATGGGGGAAGACTCTCCATTGAGGTTTCTAGCCAGGAGAGGTGAACAGTGAACATGAGATTTCAAAATAGACTGCACTGTACCATTTGAAAACTGAAATAAGTGTTTTCGTTTGCATGTGCAAACCATTGTAGAGTAGATTAGATTGATCATGTTAGCAATCTCAGCTCTGAGTCAAAAATTATGGCGTCAAGTCCAGTTCCATAACATTGACACTGCAGAACAGTAGCAGTAAGGGAGTGCTACACTGTCAGAGACACTGATTTTCCAATGAAATGTTAAACTATCCCAGCTGCCCTCTCTGCTATAAGACTCCGTGACACTACTTGAAGAACCGGTCTTCCCAGTATCACAACCAACATTGAACCCTCACCCAATTCCATTGAATCAGAACGACTGATCTTTGTGGGACCTTCCTGTGCACAAACCGGTTGATTCCTGTATTACAACAGTGACTACAATACTGCAGAAGTACTCAGTTAGCTGAAAAACACTCTAGGACATCTTGAAGTTATGAAACACATAACTTTCAGATTGCTTTGCACTTAGCTCATCTCACAGGTAAACTGTGCATTTATCAGTGTGCTGGCTCGCCAATGTCTTCAGGGTGGAGGTTGCACCAATGAAGAAGCGAAGACATGAGTGAAGATCCAGGAGGATGGATCTCCAGTCAAAGAAAAGTGGACAGCTAAAACTAACATCGCCACTCAGGGGACGGGAGATAAGTATTTCTGTATCCACACATCTCTTTCTATACATTGTAGGTATCACAGAAATGACAACATCAGCTATTTCTACCCCAAAATTAAATAACAAGATTACAAGAATCTCTATATTCCTGTCTGCTTGAGTGTTGGCACTGTTACCTCTCTTAACGTCTTACGATAAACACAATTATAAATCCCCACATTGTGGGATTTAAAATCAGGGTACCTACAGCTGCTGCTTAGCAGTGAAATAATATCCTCAATAATAGTGTCAGAGCAATGTTACCAGATGAAAAGTACTCATATTTGTATCGCAAAATTCACTCTCATTTCATTACAATGGATTTCATTGCCTTCATTTATTTGTAGCATCAATTTCCTTTTCCACTTATTGACGAGTACCTGACCACCACTGGACACTCCATTGTACAGCACACCCACATTAAAGGCTATGGAATCACCATAGATAGAATCTACAGTTCAGATAAAGGCTATTCGATTCACATCGCCCATGCTCCACTTGCACATCTTCCCACTCTAATTTCCTTCTTACTTCCTATGTGTCATTGCCATTTATTCCCATCTCTCTCACTCCTTCCTTTTCATGCATTCATACCATCTGCTTCACGGCAGTAAATCCCACATTCTTAACACTCTACAATCTGGTCTGTAAAGAATGGTTATTTTGAGGTTGTAACAGAGATTATGTCACGGCTGTCGTTACAAAAAGATCAGCGGCAGCCAAACGAAAATTAAAACATTGAAAGCAAAATACTGCGTTTCCTGGAAATGTGAAACAAAAACAGAAATTGACAGAAAAGCTCAGCAGGTTTGGCAGGGAGAAATGGAGTTAATGTTTGGAGTCCAATGTGACACTTTTGCGAAAGAAACTTAAAAGATTAAAATTGACTTTAGGAACCACACCTCGTCTTTCAGTTAGGCATCTTACAGCCTCCCAGAATCGACACCGAGTTTAGCAAATTCATCACGTCAACTTTGTCCCCATTTTTGTTCCCTTTTCTTTGCTTTCAGCTCGCAGCCTGCCTGCTTTAGACACATCTTTTCCTGCCTCATCTCTGAAATAACTCCACAAAGGCCAGCATCCCATCATCAAGTCACCTATTACGTACATATGGATAGTCCATGACACTGATCCAGTTTGCTTAGAGCTGGCTCCCAGAGCGAAAAGAACCCCTGACACCCCTGCTTATATCTTGTTAGTCAGGATTCTCGGACTGGACCAGGTTAACAGCCCCAGTCAGAGAGCTCATATTAAATGAAGTCCACTTGGCTGACCTCATTCCAATCACTACAATCTCCATTCCTTTTGGCCTTGGAAGACTAAACTTTCTGTCATTCAATCTTTCCTGTCTTTCAGTCTATCACAGCTATTTGTTTTTGTCCCACCCATCCCTTTCTCCAATTCATTACATCCTTAACTCTTCCCAGTTGGAAAGTCGCACAGTTGAGCCATTGACTGTTTTTCACTCTACACACAGATGCTATTGAATTCTTTCTCCAAAATGTTTTGTTTTCATTTAAATTAAATTATGCCTTGGAGATAACAGAAATATTTATGGTCTGAGCATCATTGAATACAAGTTGGTGTAATTTATTCCAGACCAAAAAAATATCAGAATTAATTGCGGAGGTATCTCTAGATATTGAGTGCATCTAAGAAAAATTAGCAAACAATGAAATTCATAGCTGATCTTGGAGGAACCTGTGTGGGAGAGCTCACTGATTGGGAGCAGCTAAGTGAATAGTCTTTAAGTGTAACTTACTGTTCTATTTAATTTTTGTAAATCTACAATAGTAAGTAGAGTGGGTTCTTTTTTAATTACATGTTTTATTGAGATCTGTCTCTTGATTAAATTTTAAAAATATAAAACATATGTATGAAGTTAGCCAAGAGCAGTGCTTTTTAGAGCAGGAAGACGGTGCTACTTTCTGGGTCTGTAGAGTGTTAAGGTGCAAAGGCGACCTTTGGTAGAGTGATGTGCTCTTCCTGATATGGGAGTTTAGGGAGAGTTTCCATGTTACTGAGGATTACGTCTGCAGGAAGTGTCTTTGTTTGTGAATCAATCAATTTGCATGGATCAGTTGGAGCGGCAGTTAGACACAATGAGGCACTTACACAAAATAGGGGATGTGATGGATGGCAGTTATAGGAAGGGAGAAAAACTGCAGATATAATCAGATAGATGAATTATCTCCAGGACAGGTAGGAGAGAGAGGCAGGTAGTGCAGGAGTCTCCTGTAGCTATCCCCATCTCAAACAAGTATGCTGGTTTGAAAAATGTAGAGGGTGATGGACCCTCAGGGGGTTGTAACATGAACAGCCAAGTTTCTGCCAATAAGACTGGCTCTAATGTAACAAGGGTCAGATTCCAAGCAATCAATTGTGATTGGAGACCCTTTAGTCAGAGACACAGACAGACTTTTCTGTGGCCAACAGTGAAAAATCAGAATAGTGTGTTGAATCCCTAGTGCCAGGATCAAGGAGAGAGTGCTGAATATTCTCAAAGGGTAGAGGGATCAGCAGGAGATCATTGTACACATTGGAACTAATGACATAGAAAGGGAAAAGGATGAGACTCTGAAGGGAGAATATAGGAAGTTTGGCAGAAATTTAAAAAGGAGGTCCTCGAGGGTAGTAATATCTGGATTAACTCTCGATGCTGCAAGGTAATAAGGGTAGGAATAGGAGGATAGACCAGATGAATGCATGGCTGAGCAGCTGGTGCAGGGGAGAAGGGTTCACATTTTTGGATCATTCGAATCTCTTCTGGGGTGGAAGTGACCTGTACGAGAAGGACAGATTGCACCTGAATTGGAAGGGGACTAATATACTGGTGGGGAGATTAGATTCGGATTACTTACTTACTTACAGAGTGGAAACAGGCCCTTTGGCCCAACAAGTCCACACCTACCCTCCGAACAGCAACCCACCCAGACCCATTCCCCTACATTTACCCCTTCACCTAACACTACGGGCAATTTAGCATGGCCAATTCACCTAATTCACATTTTTGGACTATGGGAGGAAACCGGAGCACCCGGAGGAAACCCACGCAGACATGGGGAGAATGTGCAAACTCCACACAGACAGTTGCCTGAGGTGGGAATTGAACCCTGGTCTCTGGCACTATGAATGCAGCAGTGCTAACCACTGTGCCACTGTGCCGCCCCGTGGTGAGAGCTGCTTGGGAGGATTTAAACTAATAAGATGGGGGGATGGGAACCCAAGGAAATAGTGAGGAAAGA
This sequence comes from Chiloscyllium plagiosum, assembly GCF_004010195.1. Taxonomy (NCBI): domain Eukaryota; kingdom Metazoa; phylum Chordata; class Chondrichthyes; order Orectolobiformes; family Hemiscylliidae; genus Chiloscyllium; species Chiloscyllium plagiosum. Next base: position 5,151,699 of record NC_057740.1, read on the forward strand.
GATCAGTCTGAACTTGGCACAGTTGAGAAAAGGAGCAAGTCAAACAGCAGGCAGGAACAAAGCAAAGAACAAGGTAGGACTGATAAATTAAACTGCGTTTATTTCAATCCAAGAGGCCTAACAGGGAAGAAAGATGAACTCAGGACATGATTAGGAACATGGGACTGGTATAGCACAGCAATTATGGAGATGTGGCTCAGGGATGGACAGGACGGGCAGCTTAATGTTCCAGGTCACAAATGCTATAGGAAGGATAGAAAAGGAGGAAGGATAGAAAAGGAGGAAAGAGAGGAGGGGAAGTGGTTTTTTTGATAAGGGAAAACATTGCTGCTGTACTTAGGGAGGATATTCCTGGTAATACATCCAGGAAAGTTACTTGGATGGAACTAAGAAATAAGAAAGGGATGATCACCTTATTGGGATTGTACTATAGACATCCCAGTCATCAGCAGGAAATTGAGAAACAGATTTGTAAGGAGATTTCTGTTATCTGTAAGAATAATAGGGTGGTTATGGTGGGGTCCAAACACAGATTGTGACTGCCATAGTATTAAGGGTTTAGATGGAGAGGAATTTGTTAAGTGTGTACAAGAAAATTTTCTGATTCAGTATGTGGATGTACCTACTAGAGAAGATGCAAAACTTGACCTACTCTTGGGAAGTAACGCAGGGCAGGTGACTGAGGTGTCAGTGGGGGAGCACTTTGGGGCCAGTGACCATAATTTTATTAGTTTTAAAATAGTGATAGAAAAGGATAGACCAGATCTAAAAGTTTTGTGTCCCCCCACGATGAAGGGCTTTTGCCCGAAACGTCGATTTTACTGCTCCTCAGATGCTGCCCGAACTGCTGTGCTCTTCCAGCACCACTAATCCAGAATCTGGTTTCCAGCATCTGCAGATCTGCAGTCATTGTTTTTACCCAGATCTAAAAGTTACAGTTCTACATTGGAGGAAGGCCAATTCTGATGGTATTAGGCAAGAACTTTCAAAAGTTGATTGGGGACAGATGTTTGCATGAAGCCTTCAAAAATGAGATAACAAGATTCCAGAGACAGTATGTTCCTGCTAGGGTGAAAGGAAAGGCTGGTAGGTGTAGGGAATGTTGGGTGACTAGAGGATTGCAGTTTTGGTCAAGAAAAAGAAGGAAGCATGTGTCAGGTATAGATAGCAGAGATCGAGTGCATCCTTAGAAAAGTATAAGGCCAGTAGGAGTATACTTAAGCAAGAAATCAGGAGGGCATAAAGGGGACATGAGATAGCTGGGGTAAATAGGGTTAAGGAGAATCTAAAATGATTTTATAAATACATTAAGGGCAAAATGGGAACTAGGGAGAGAATACAGCCCCTCAAAGATCAGCAAGACAGCCTATGTGTGGAACTGCAGGAGATGGGGGGGACACAAAATGGGATTTTTGCATCATTGTTTACTGTGGAGAAAGACATGGAAAATATAGAATGTGCGGAAATAGATGATGACGTCTTGAAAAATATCCATATTATTGAAGAGGAGGTGCTGGAAGTCTTGAAACACACAAAGGTGGATAAATCGCAGGGACGTGATCAGGTGTAGCCAAGAACTCTGTAGGAAGCTATGGAAGTCATTGCTGGGCCCCTTCTTGAGATATTTGTATCATCAATAGTCACAGGTAAGGTGCCGGAAGACTGCAGGTTGGCTAACGTGGTGTCACTGTTTAAGAGGGGTGGTAAGGAAAGACCAGGTAACTATTGACCTGTGAGCCTGTCATCAGTGGTGGGAAAGTTGTTGGAGAGAATCCTGAAGAATAGGAATTTACACGTACTTGTAAAGGGAAGGACTGACTAGGGATAGTCAACATTGCTTTGTGAAAATCATGCCTCACTAACTTGATTGAGTTTTTTGAAGAAGGTAGATAGGATAGTGAAGAAGGCATTTGGTATCCTTTATTTTATTGGTCAGAGCATTGAGTAAAGGAATTGGGAAGTCATGCTGTGGCTGTACGGAACATTAGTTACGCCACTTTTGGAATATTGTGTGCAATTCTGGTCTCCTTTCTATAGGAAGGATATTGTGAAACTTGAAAGGGTTCATAATAGATTTACAAGGATGCTGCCAGGTTTGGAGGATTTGAGCTTTAGGGAGAGGCTGAATAGACTGGGGTTGTTTTCCCTGGAGTGTAGGAGGCTGAGGGGTGACCTTTATAAAAGCATGAGGGGCATGGAGAGGGTAAATAGACAAGGCATTTTCCCTGAGGTGGGAGAGTCCAGAACTAGAGGGCATAGGTTAAGGGTGAGAGTGAAGATTTAAAAGGAATCCAAGGAGCAACTTTTTCACACAGAGGGTGGTGTGTATATAAAATGAGCTGCCAGAAGAAGTGGTGAAGCCTGGTACAATCACAACATTTAAAAGACGATAGGTATATGAATAGGAATATGAATATGAATAGGAAAGGCTTAGAGGGCCAAGTGCTGGCAAATGGGACTAGATTAGTTTAGGATATCCGACTGGCATGGATGAGTTGGACTGAAGAGTCTGTTTCCATGTTGTATACCTATGTGACTCTAAATGTTGGCACTGTTCTAAAAAAAAACCCAAAATTTGGTTCAGATTCCAGGGTATGTCAGTTAAATATTGACTCAAGCCTGGGTCCTCCAATTGCTGTCTGTCCTAATTTCTAACTCAATACGAGCAGAGCTGGTGGTGCAATTTCCTGGTGATTAATCTTAGCTAACAGTGGACCTAAGAACTATTGATTAAAAAATTGTTAACAAACAGTTATATCGAAGATAGTGTGTTCCCTCCCTGTGGATGTTGTTTGGACTTGGACTTGTAAAGTTGACTGAAGTCCATTTCTACATAATATCTCAAAGGTATGGGTGACAACCCCATGCAAGTAACACCCATCACATAGCACTATGTACAAGCAACAGGAAACACTTTCATGGTTCTGTTGACTAACATTCATTAAATAACTTTAAGAAATGACATAATTACATTAATGAAATAGTGCAATTACATTATAATGTTGAGAGTTTAGATTAGATTCCCTACTGTGTGGAAACAGGCCCTTCAGCCCAACAAGCCCACACTGACCCTCCGAAGAGTAACCCACCCAGACCCATTTCCCTCTGACTAATGCACCTAACACTATGGGCAATTTAGCATGGCCAATTCACCTGACCTGCACATCTTTGGACAGTGGGAGGAAACCGGAGCACCCAGAGGAAACCCACACAGACACAGAGAGAATGTGCAAACTCCACACAGACAGTCACCCGAGGCTGGAAACAACCTGGGACTCTGGTGCTGTGAGGCAGCAGTGCTAACCATTGATCCACTGTACCGTCCTACTTGATACAGCAACCAAATCTTTTTGGCAGGGGTTTACAAAAGTGGGAAAAGTTTTGGTTTTGAATACTTGGGCAGGAATTACTAGCAAATCACATGCTTCACATCTCCCACTGTTTCTATTTTCATTGACTTCACTTTTCATTGAGCCACCATCAATAGGAGACTCTTTTTATGTTGCGAGACTAAAAGTACAAGATTTTACAAAGAAAATAAACGTACTTTCAGATCAGTCATTTAGTATATCACTCAGAAAATCTTTAAAACCCAGACCTGAATGTACACAAGTCACTTTAAGTCACAACAACTGACTACACTGTGCAGAAATGCCACTTTGATGCTTTGTGTTATTTTCTACAAGTTTAATAACTTCAAGAGTGATTATATTCATCAAAACCAATGTTGGGTTTCACAGGAGTACAGTACACATTATTGTTACATTCTTCTAGGGCATAGTTAAAATCAATAGCTCAGAGATATTGATGGTCATCTTAGACAATAGCCTGCTGTCCAAAGATTAGCTTTGACAAAGTGCATTGGCAGAGTGACACACCACAGTTAACATCATGGACAAGCTTAATTCTGTTGCTTAATCCTAGAAATACACATCATAGGAGGTCATTCAGCCCAACTTGCCTGTGTCAGTGCTTTGAAAGAACTACCCATTTAGACTCAATCCCTACTTTTTCCCCAAAGTGCTGAAACTTTTCTTTTTGAAGTTCTTGTTTTAAAAGTTCTTAATCGAAGTGAATCTGTTCCCACCATTATTTCACACAGTGCTTTCTAAATGTTAGTGGTTCACTGGGTAAAACCATTTCTCATTTCTGAACTCATTCATCTGGCAAATATCTGAAAAGATTCTTTCGCTATATCCATATACGAGTATTTGCAGCAGAGATTACTGAAGCAGTATTTATTGCTCTCACAGCCCTGCCCTGCCTTGGGTATCTCTCCCTATGACTCAGTACCACACCATTCACCCATTGAATCATCAAAGGGCATTAGGAGCAAAGTTTAGGAAAGGGAGAATCACTTCACTCAGTAAAAATGAACACGCAGCTCTTTCCTATCTACATAACCTATCCCTTCCTACAACATACTGGAAAGCGCAGGAAAGGATATATATAGCTTACTGAATTCAGTCATGGGAAGTGGGCATCACTGGCCAGGCCAGGATTTGTTGTTCATTCCTAATTATCCAGACAGGTGTTAAGGGGCAACCACACAGCTGTGAATCTGGTATCACACATGATGGGTCCAGATGGGTAAGGCTGGCAAATTTCCTGCTTAAGATGAAGCAACCCCTAGGGGGCAGTGACCATAAAATGACAGAATGCACCCTTGCAGTTTGAGCGAGAGAAGATTGAATCAGATGTAATGGTATTACCAATGAATAAAGGTAATGATAAAGAGTTGAGGAAAATGCTAGCCAGAGTTGATTGGAAGGGGATCCTAGCAGAGAAGTTTGTAGAGTAACAATGGCAGGAGTTTTAGGGTAATTCAGGAGCCACAGCAGAAATTCACCCCCAAAAATGAAGAAACATATTAAGGGGAGGATGAAGTGACTATGGCTGACAACAGAAGTGAGGGGCAGCAGAAAAGCAAAAGAAAAATCATATAATGTGGTGAAGTTAACGAGAAGTCAGAAGACTGGAAAGCCTTTAAAAGCCAGCAAAGGACAACTACAAAAGTAATAAGGGGAAGAAGATAAAATATGAGGGTAAGCAAGCAAGTAATTAAAAAGATTACAAGCGTTTGTCAGCTTTATATAACATAAGAAAGAGACAAGAGTGGACATTGGACCACTGGAAAATGAGGTTGGAGAACAGAGAAATGGCAGAGAAACTAAACGCGGCAGTCTCCCAGAACATCAAGAAAATCAGGGGCAGAAGTGATTGCAGTGGCCAGCCCTTGGAGAAGGTGCTGGAGAAGCATAAGAACTGAAGTGGATCAATCACTCAGACCAGATGGACTATACCCCATATTTCTGAAGGAGATAGCTGAGGAGATTGTGGAGGCATTTGTGGTGATCCTTTAAGAATCACTGGAGTTTTGGAGGGTCCCAATGGTCTAGAAAATGGCAAATACAACATCCCTATTTAAGAAGGGAGGGAGAAATTTGGAAATTATAGGCAAGTTTGCCTGACCTTGGTCATTGGTAGGATTTCAGAGTCCATTATCAAGGGAGAGATTGCAGAGTACTTGAAAGTGCATGGTAAAATAGGGCTGAGTCAGCATGGCTTCATCAAGGGGAAGTGTGAGGTTTGGTAGGAAGAACAGAGGCACAAACTATTTTCTAAATGGGGGAAGACTGTGGAAATCTGAAATACAAAGAGACTTGGGAGTCTTATTTCAGGATTCCCTTAATGTTAACATGTAGGTTCAGTTTTCGGTTAGGAAGGCAAATGCAAGGTTAGCATCTATTTCAGAGAGCTAGAATACAAGACCAGGAATGTACTGCTGACACTGCATAACGCTCTGGTCAGACCACATTTGGAATACCTGTATTGTGAGTAGTTTTGGGCCCTGTATCTAAGGAATCTAGGGATATGCTTTGGAGAAGGTCCAAAGGAGATTCACAAGAATGATCCCTGGGATCAAGTGTTTATCATTTGAAGAGCAATTGAAGACATTGGGTCTGCACTGGATGAAGTTTAGAAAGAAGGATCTGATTGAAACTTACAAAATATTGAAAGGCCTGGATAGAGTGGATGTGGAGAAGATGTTTTCACTAGTAGGATAGTCTAGGACCTGAGTGCACAGCTTGAGAGTGAAGGGACAACCCTTTAGAACTGAGATAAGGAGGAATATCTTGAGCCAGAAAGTGGTGACTCTGTTGAACGCATTGCCACAGAAGGTTGTGGAGACTGACTCACTCAGATTATTTAAGATAGAGATAGACAGCTTCTTGATTCGTAAAGGATATCGAGAGTTATGGGGAGGTGGCAGGACAATGAGGTTGAGAAACATATCAGACATGATCGAATGATGTACTGAATGGCCTAATTATGCTCCTATTTCTATGATCTTATGGTAAGCCATTAGCCAGTATTGAAACAGCCGTGTCTTAATCAAGTTTAAATTCTGTTTCAAACTTTTGTAATTATTTATGATGATCCAGAATCTCCGTTAACGTTTTTTGACCTTGCCTAGGAACATTGATTTAACTTTCCGATCTTCATCTTTAATTTCTTGGACAGTTTTCTCTCCAATATTATTTTCGATGATCTGGAAATTTCCCTTTGGTAAGTCGTTTCCTCTGTTTCCACAGTGATGGAAGTGCTCCTTTGCAGTATTTCATTGAAGTATCCCACTTTCCCATATTGATAGCACTCAGCACCATCTGCTGGGCACTCATTGCATTTGAGGTGTTGTTTTGACCCATACCTTGATCATGCCGATATAGAGTCATACAGTCAAACAGCAAAAAAACAGACCCTTTGGTCTAACCAGTCCGTGCCGACTATAATCCCAAACTGAACTAGTCCCACCTGCCTGCTCCTGGACCATATCCCTCCAAACCTTTATGATCAATTCTGCTGTTTCTCACTCTATTGGTGTATTGATAAGGAAGGTAACAGTGCCATCTTGTGCCCTAATTATCAGATCATGACCGTTCCGAAGAAGGGTCACTGGACCCAAAATGTTAACTCTGCTTTCTCTCTAGAACTGCTGCCAGACCTGCTGACTATTTCCAGCAATTTCTGGTTTTGCATCAGACCATGTCAGAGTACTTCCTTAAAGAAATGACCAATATCTGGCCCCGATCTCTGCCTCAGTAACATGTTGGATCCGAAATGAGGTCCTCCTTAGAATACAGAAAACATGACAATTTGTTGTCCCTGAAACCTATTACAATGTAATTTCTAATTAACTCCTCTTTCAAGATTCCATAGCCATGACATTGTATAAATTGGTACAATTCTGTTCAAGATATCTCCCTTTCTCTATTTGCTCTTCTGCTAAAATATCAACTGAACTTTGCCCTTTGTTTTGGGCTAATGTACATGTGGAACTACTTAATGACTCAAAATCTGTAGTATTCTCTTTCACGTTTAGTCTTATCAGAACACCGCCTGCTATTGGACCTATATCATGTAAGAATGTACTGCCTTGATGTCGCTATTGTTTCACATGTAACCCTGATTTAGTTCTGCAGCTCTGGAATTGTTGTTTCCAGAGATCCCACTTCTGGCCTCTTTGTGGTCATTCCACAATAGCAAAGTCTACAATAGAGATCCCATCCCAATCAAGTACCGCATTACACTGACCAGGATGAGAGCTTAGATTTGTTCCTCCTATTACTCAAAGTCTTCCAGTTAACAGTACTTGTTCTCCAAGGTCTTCCCAATGTATGGTTTTGGCTTCAAAGTCTTCCAGTGTTCCTTCCCACCCTTCAGAGGCTTCTCACTTTGTTTCACTGTCAAAACCTTATAAAAGATCTTTCCTAGCCTTTGGAGTCTTCCCGCATTGCAGCTGCATCTTTTGGGCTGATATCTGACTTCACACTGTGGCTGTGAAGAGTTCCCTTGCTGTCGCATGCTTTATTATATGCCTGATGCAGACCTCACCACTCGCATAGTTAGAAACTTCTTAGGATCGCTGGGCTTTAGGTATCTACACATTCAGTCTGCACTGTAAGAGGTTGTTGGCTTTAATTGGCTTTTCCACTGCTTTAGCATTCTTGCTTGTCCTTACACTGCAGTAAGGCTATCTCACTCTGCTCACTGTAACATTCTTTACTTACACCTATACAAGTTATTAAATACAGCTCTCTAATGTAGTGCCTAAGATCTCTCCCTTTGAATACCTCTCCTCTTTCTACTCTGACCTGTATTTCTGAGTTTTGCTGATCTCAGAGTGACATCATTTTTTACACATTCCAACCTCCTGCAATAGTTGAGATGAAACTCTTAGTGTCACAGTCATCATTCCATAGAAACTTACAGCAATTGCAGGAGTTTGGACATGTGCAGAGTAACACAGAAATCCAGAAGTTTTTGCTGCTCTATAGGATACATTGTAGAGGTACCCTTGAGAAAGGATGTATTGGCACTGGAGGGGGTGCAGAAGAGTTTCATTAGATTGATTCTGGAGTTGAAAGGGTTGGCTAATGAGGAGATATTGAGTAGACTGGGACTTTACTCGTTGGAACTTAGAAGAATGAAGGGATATCATGTAGAAACATACAAAATTATGAAGGGTACAGATAAGATAGAAGCAGGGTGATTGTTTCCACTGGCAGGTGAAACTAGAATTAGGGGGTATAGCCTCAAAATAAGTGGGAACAGAGTTATGACTGAGTTGAGGAGGAATTTTTTCACACAGAGAGTTGTGAATCTGTGGAATTCTCTGCCCAGTGAAGCAGTTGAGGTTACCTCGTTGAATGTTTTTAAGGCAAAGACAGATTTTTGATCAGTAAAGGAATTAAGGGTTATGGTGGGTGAGCAGGATAGGTGGATCTGAGTCCACAAAAATATCAGCTATGATCTTACTGAATGGCGGAGCAGGCTCAAGAGGCCAGATGGTCTACTCCTGCTCCTGGTTCTTATGTTCTTAAGCACCTACAGATTGCAATCTACAATTTTTTGTTCATGAATCAACAAGAATCCTACACCTGCACTTTGTGCCTCACTGAAAAGAATTTGCACTTATCGAATGAGATGTAACTTTTAACAGTATAGCAACTTCACAATTACTGCTAAACCAAGATGCCTATTTCACTTTCATGGAGTGTCATGCTGCTAATAAAATTACCACATATACTTAAAACAATTTTTACTCTTTTAAAGAGCCATATGTCTCCATTTTAGCTCCCATCTTAATGCAGTAATACATTTATTTCATTAGCTGAAATTTTAACTTAAAAGTGAAGTTCTTTTAACTCCTTGCTTTGCTGTGTTAATACCTCAATGTGATTGGTGCCTGCCTGCTGACCTACATCACAGCACTGTGAAATAGTCATCTGTCTGATTTGTTGCCTAATTTAAACTGCCCATCGGGAGAGGGGTGCAGCCTTGCTTCAACAAAACCCCAGCTCATATAATTTAGACAGAATGCCTTATTATGGCTATTGATATGACATAAATGTTATTACACCGAATGGTATATTCAACACTGTAAAAGAAAATGGATGAGTGGGTCAGAGCTGCAGATCAAATGTATGTTAAGTGGACCCAGGTTCGATTCCAGCTTTGGGCGACTGTCTGTGTGGAGTTTGCACATTCTCCCCGTGTCTGCGTGGGTTTCTTCCGGGTGTGCCGGTTTCCTCCCACAATCCAAGGATGTGCAGGTCAGGTGAATTGGCCATGCTAAATTGCCCATAGTGTTAGGTGCATTAGTCAGAGGGAAATGGGTCTGGGTGGGTTACTCTTCAGAGGGGCGGTGTGGACTTGTTGGGCCGAAGGGTCTATTTCCACACTGTAGGGGAATTTAATCTAATCAAACCTCAAAGATATATAGAAGCAACTCACAAACATTTGAATTAATTAGTGAATCATTAAAATAAGTTTTGATATGATTAAGCATAACATCTAAACCTTACAAAACAACAGGAGAGAGTGTTTGCTGCAGTAAGTGCTGATGGTACATTACATAGCAAACATGGTTTTTACAACACTCATAAATGATATCTTTCACTATTATCACTCCAGGCATAAAACTAATTATTTTTGTTAGTTCTAAATTAGTGAAAAGTTCAAGGAACTGATAAACAAAACATGGAATCAAAAATAATAATGAAAATTACCTACAAGATAAGAAATTTTAAATACAAAATCCACACTCAAATGGTAGCTGAAAGCCAGCTTAATTTTCAATTTATATCTGCCAGGCTGCAATTTCATTATAGAACACTTGCAAGTGCCTATATACTGTAACAGAGTAGCATACTATTCAACTAACCAATATCCAGCTAGTCAATAGCATTCTGATTAAGATTCCTAAACAAAGTCTCAACCTCAAATTTTGAAACTGACACCTAAAAAAAGCTGCAGGCGATCCATGGTTTGAGAACAGGTTCCATTCTTGAGCACATTCGCAAGTTGATTTGTATGCAAGTCTGAACGTAATGCAAGACAATATAAAATCATCATTCATAAATACTAGGAAATGTTTGCATGTCAGATATTTAAAAGTAATATTATTACCCCACTTTATGAGATTTCATTTGTAAGAATGAGTGTTCGTAAGTCAGACTATCATGAATCGGAAACTACCGACAAAGCAGCCTTTGGTTAAAAAAAAATGGTTAGATTTGGAATTAATATAATATCTTGGGAAGCAGCAAAGATAAGAGGAACCTTGGTGTGCATGTATACCAGACCCATAAGGTATAAGTACAGGTAGATAAAGTGGTTAAGACATATGGCATGTATTAGCCAAGACATAGTGTTTAAGAGCAGGCAGGCTAAGCCGGAACTATATAAAACATTGGTTAGGCTACAACTAGAATATCATGTTCAATTTTAGAATTCACCTTATATGAGGGATGTGATAGTACTGGAGAGGGTCAAAGGAGAGTTACCAGGATGTTACCTGGGCTGGAGCGTTTCAGTTACAAAGAGAGATTGGATAGACTGGGGTGGTTTTCCTTAAAGCAGAGGAGATTGAAAGAGTATAAGATTGAGAGGGGCCAGAACTGAGATGTACTAAATTATCTGGGACATAAATCATGTAGACAGGAAGAAACTGTTCCCATTAAAGAATCAATGATTTAAGGTAAGGGATAAGAGATTTAGGGGAGATGTGAGGAAAACGTTTTGCACCCAGAGGCTGGTGTGAATCTGGAACTCATTGCCTGTAAGGGTGGTGGAGGAGGCAGAAACCTTCATAACATTTAAGAAGTATTTAGATGTGCACTTGCAATGCCAAGGCACACAAAGGTATGGGCTAAGAGCTGGAATATGGGTTTAGAATAGTTACATGGCTGTTTATGACTGGCACGGACATGATGGATGATGCGCACATTTCTGTGTTGTAGATCTCTATGACTGTAAGGCCTATTGTTACACTGTATGGAACTGTGGAGAAGGGGCAATGACAGAAAGACATAGATAAAGCTAAATAAAAGAACATTTATATAGTGCCTTTCATCTCCTCTGATCAACACAAACCAAATCACAGCCAATGACATACTTTTAAAGCCAACTTAAGTACTGTTATGTCCTGCAAACTGCAAGTGATAATGGCCAGATCTAGTCATGAGGTGAGGAGATCCAGTGGTGGACAGATACGGCAACCAGAGGTTCATCGTTCCCTATTCCCTCAATATTTACTGCATCGTGTTTCAACTTATTTATATTTTTTTTTCCAAAAAAACCAAACTATAAGGAAGGTTGTTCTGTTCAGGGGTACAATGAATTAGAGAAAAGGGTGAACGTGCTCCAGAGAGTGGGACTGGGGGAAAGAGCGAATTATCTATCTGTCAAGCTTCTTTTGATATTTTCAGGAGTGCAAATCATTCCAGGAGAGCTTCACCAGATATGAAAGGAGGATTGAGACTTTCTGAAAAGTAGAAGGTGTTCAGAAGCCCACCCTCAATCAAAACCTTATAAAGCACATTTATTTGGGATCCTGCTCTGTACAGTATGGGTACCTGTGTGTACCTCAGTAACATCAGCCACTGCACTTGAAAGAAATTGATTAAATGTGAAACAGTTTGAGGTTTTTTTTGGATATTAAGATGCTATATAAATATATGCCTTTCCTCTATCCAGGTGTTGGGTGGAGTGCAGTTGTCTAGATAAGTTGAAGATTCTGAAAATCAAAGAAGGGATTAATGTGTAAAAGGATAACTTTGGTTTTCACAGCTTTACAATCAAAGAACTGAACCAGCCTGCTCACCTACTCCCACGTGCCAAAGTAGAGGCTAAATTGGAACATCTAAAGGAAATGGACATCAAATGCCCAATGCAGTTTGCTAAATGGGACACGCCAGTAGTACCCTTTGTAAGACCTGACAACTCAATCCCTCTCTGTGGGGATTGTGCGTTGATCATCTACAGAGTTTCCCACTTAGACAGATACCCTGTGCCACATGTAAAAGACTTATGTTAAGAGCTGGCTGAGGAGCTGGGGGTCACATATTTTCTAGATTGAATATGAGCGACACCTATCTCTAACTGGAGCTTGACAAGTCATCCAGGAAGTATGTTACTCTAAATACGCACAAAGGACTGTATGAGTACACTGCTTGCCCTTTGGGATATCAATGACTTGCACCATCTTTCAAAGGGTAATGGAAAACAGAGAACATCCTTCAAGGAGCGCCCACAATGGCAGTCTTTCTGGATGACACTGTAATATCAGGAGCTATTGCAAAGGACACGTGGAGAATTTGGAAGAGGTCTTATGGCGTTTTTCTGAGGCTGACAAAGAGCTATAAAAAGAAAAATGTGTTCCAGGTAAATGAGGTAATGCACCTCAGGTACAGAATTGACAAGGATGGATTACCAAAGGGCATCAAAGAGAAAGTGAAAGCCAGAAAAAGAGGCTCTGACTCCGGGGACCACACGGAGTTGAAGTTTCTCTTAACTCTCAAAACTTATAACAAGGAGTTACAGTCTATATAAGGAATTTTGGTGACAGCAGTCCGAGGATCCTGGGACTTATCCTTAAAAAAAAAATGATCAGTATCGGACATGGTCAAAACCAGGAAAAAGATTGTTAAAAAACAAAGCAAAGATATTGACCATCTCCAACAGAAACGCTCCACAGAGGTGACAGTTTTGATGGATAAATGACTGAGGGCAAGCCCCTTGCAGTGACTCTTCGCCAGTCTTCACAGAAGAGACATATGACCTATTTATTATACAGCATTCAACGAAATCTGGAAGGCAACAGGAATAGGACCATGTGCAAAATGATGCAGGAGGCCCCATCATCACAGGATCAAGGGAGAACCTTGGACTTGGAGGGTCCCCTACTAGGCCCTTGGGGAATCGCAAATTTATCTCCGTCTGGAGCTCATTGAGAATGAGTCCCCTTGGTAACAGGCAATGGCCTGCCCAGCTAGAACTCATGACCTCAGCCCTTCATAAAGCAGACTCTGTCTATTGTAATTTAGCCCCCTCCACTTCTCCCTCACTTTTGATAGTTTGTATTGCCCTTAATATCTAGTTAGCTACAAGGTGGGCCAGGGAAGGTGTTTACTGGTGCTGGTTAATAGCTTAAAACAGAAGAATAGTCGTGGTGATTTGATGATGGGAAAAAAATCATTCAATTGTGCGTAAAAAAGTACAAAAGAGAATAAAGTAGATGCAAAGTGATGCAGTGGTATAGGGTTAATGTCATGAGACGAGCAAGCAGGGATCCAGGCTAATGTCTGGGAGACAGGAGTTCTCATCCCACCATGGCAGATGGTAAATTTGAATTTAATAAACGTCTGGAATTAGAAGAAGGCCAGACAGCAATCACTGCCAATTGCTGTAAACGCCTGTCTGATTCAGTAATGTCATTGAGGGAAGGAAGTCTGCTGTATCTACCTGGTCTGACCTCCACATGCACTCCAGACCTACAGCAATGTAAGCAGTTCTTCACTGCCTTCTGAAATTACCTGGAGAGCCAATCTGTTAAAGGGCAGCTAGGGATGGGCAACAAATACAGGCCTTACCCATTAATCCTATATCCCATACAGGAATAAAAATCTCTCGGGCAGACCCAGCCATTTCAGCCCTATGCTCCTGATCTTTGGGCACCCAGTGTGGGCAAGTCAGTAGATCTACTCATGGGCCTGGCCAAGTTTGCTATTGACAGGTCCAGGCAGTGGGCTGTGGAGGGGGTCATTTCTGCTGCTCCTTTTCTGCGGTTACATCAACGTCTGGGTGTCTTTGGGGAGGGAGCACCTGATCTCCACCGATACACTCCATGCCTTTAGAGAGAGGTAGGCCCCACAGGGGATACAGTGCTTTATATCCTCATACAACTCCATTTTGATTTTGCCCCTTCCCTTTACCTCTCCCTCACTTTTGATGGTTTACATTAGCTTTAATGGGCTTTTCATGTAAATACCTAATTGGCTGCATGGACAATACTGGTGGTGGTGGTTAGTAGTTTTAAAAAGAGTCAAAGTGATTTGGTGCTGGACAAACTTTCGGTTGTGTGTGATACGCACTTTTGGATATGAAAAAAAAGTTAAAAATATAAAGCAGACACCGGGGATGGGTCTGCAGAACTGGGGCTGGCCTATGGCTGCCACAAGTAGTTTTTGGTGTTAAACAATAAATGACATTCCTTTCCAGTCACACTCCTTGAGTTATTACAGTTTTCAAAGCAAAATGTTCCATTAGCTTATACTTGAATGAATACTGCTCCTCTTCCTGTGGATGATGCATTCACAGTAAATAAGTCTGGATTGCAATGTGTTAAAATATCAGCAGAAATAACTTCTCCTTTATCCTTTCAAAAGTTGCAATTTGTTCCTGTCTCCAATTGTACTATTGACCTTTTTTTCCAAAGGTTCTCTTCTTTAAGACTAGATAAGGAAAATATGAATTTTCTCATTGAATTTACCATTAGTAAGGAGCGCTGTATGCAGTTTGATGCTTTTCACTGCTGAACTGGAGCAGTTCATCGACTTTGCCCACAATTTTCATCCTGCCTTCAAATTCACTTGGTCCACCTTAGATACCTCCCTCCCCTTTCTTAACCTCACCATTTCCATCTCCGGTGACAGACTCCAGATGGATGTTTATTACAAACCTACAGACTCCTATAGCTACCTGGACTACACCTCCTCCCAACTAGTATCATGTAAGAACTCCATCCCATTCTCCCAATTCCCCCGCCTCCACTGCATCTGCTCGGATGAGCAGACATTCCACTCACGACCTTCCCAGATGTCCACTTAGTTTGAACAACATGCTTTTCTTCCCCCCGTCATCTAGACAGACCTTCACTGCACTGCCTCCATTCCCCCTTGCACTGCTCTAACCAAACCCCCACTCGCCGCCCCCCCCCCCCAACGCAATAAAGACAAAGGTCCCCGGTCCTCACCTACCACCCCATCAGTCTCCACATCCAACGCATCATCCTTAAACACTTCTGCCAACTCTAACTACACCCCACCACCAAGAACGTCCACCCCTCTATGCCTTCTGCAAAGACCGTTCCCTTTGACAGTCCTTGGTTTGCACCACTCTTCCCATGAACCCCCTCTGAACTCCCAGGTACCTTCCCCTGCAACCAGAAAAGATGTAATACCTGTTGGTACACCACCCCCCTCACCTCCATCCAGGCCTCAAACAATCCTTCCAGATGAGACAGAGGTCCACCTGCCTCCCTTCCAACCAGTTTACTGCATCAGGTGTGGTCTTCTCTACATTGGGGAGACCGAATATAACCTTAGGGAACAGTTCACCGAGCATCACAGCTGGGTCCGCGGGGGCTGACTGGACCTCCCAGTCACCGCCCATTTCAATTCCCCCAACCACTCCCTTTCTGACATGACCATCCTTGGCCTCCTCCATTGCCAAAATGAACCACAATGCAATCTGGAGGAACAACACCTCATCTTCCGCCTGGGCAGGCTGCAGCCTGGAGGACTCAACATTGTGTTCTCTAATTTCAAATAACCTCCCTCCCCATCCCCCGACTCCCATCCCAGCCCCGTCCCCTCCCTTCCACTGCTCCCTGCCACCAACTGGATTCATTCCTCCCATTGACTAACCAGGTCGTACCCTTTACCTGTCTTCACCTATCCCCATTTCACCACCTGCCTCCTTCACTGCCCTTATCTGCAGCTCCCCCCACCCACCTCCAGCAGGAGGTGGACTTCACCACCTCCTGCTGCTACCTGGCTTGCTGTGTTCGTCCAACCTCCTACCTGTATATTTCAGATTCCAGCTTCTGCAGTTCTTTTGTCTTTCACAACAAGGCTCACATTCTCCTTGGATTTAAACAGAATAACAAATGCAACAAATGTCCTGCAGAGGGAGCTAAGAGCTATAAGTGTGCCAGGTTGGGACGCTTCAGAAAATTGTGCAAAAGTTATTAAATAAAAGCATTTCACCATCTCAAAAACAAAGCTAACATTCTGCAACAATAAAACAAGAAGTGGAAGTCATGCAACAACGAAACAATTTAAGCAGTTAAAAATACAGAACAAAAGGTAAAGACAATACTTTCAGCTGAGGGCAAACAGCCTAAAAACTGATTCCGGACCATAAACTTGAATGTACAAGGCCTTGAAAAAAATATAAATTTTACACATAAGCATCTGTTTCAATACCGACAGACAGCTTGCTATAATTCAAGTTTATGAGAATCAGATCAGCTACCATAAATCTCCAAAGTCCAGGAAACACAGGTCTTCAGGTATGTGTACAAATCACTGCAAATGGTCAGCCCAAAGTGAGGGTGAAAATGTCAGTGAAACATTACATAGTCTGAGGAAGCAGATAACCTCTTTCACTGAAGCAGAGATTTCCTATACTGTGGAAGCAAACCATTTATCCCATCTAGCCCACATCGACCCTCCCAAGGGCAGACCACCCAGTCCCAGTCACCCTGCACTTCCATGGCTAATCCATTTAGCCGGCACATCCCTGAGCACGATGGGCAGCTTAGCTTGGCACATTTTTGGACTATGGGAGGAAAACAAGCACCCAGAGAAAACGCACGCAGACAAGGGAAAAATGTGCAAACTCCACACAGTCACCCAAGGGTGCAACCGAACCCAGTTCCCAGGCGCTGTGAGGCATGTGTGCTAACCACTGAGCTACTGTGCCACCCCCTCAGTAAACAGTAATGTTTATATACATCTCAGTCTCTTAAAAAGAGTGGATATGTTATTTCAGAATTAAGATGATAGAAGAATAAAGAAGAATTTCTAAAACTATTCAAAAGTTGAAGCAGAATTATCCCATTATATTCCAAGAGGAGGTTAAAACCATTGGCATTAACTCCCAGGAAAATTCCTCATTCTTTGAAGGGAAAGAATAACATTTCCATTACACAACATGATTGATAACAACATCATGTTGCCAGTGGAGCTAACACAGTGGTGATCCGGGCTGGTAACCTTTCCCAAGATAAATGGAGATTGTGTGTGCACCTTACTGTGTTAAACAAAGGACTAAGAAGGGGAATTCATCCCAGTTTGTCTCTCAATGAAAGTCTGATAGATACCCTGAGGGTTAGGATTAGGTTTAGGGTTAGAATCAAAATTAGCCACAAGCAAGTTTTTCACAAAACTGGATGCCACCTGTGGGTTCTGGCAGATATGTGATCTTTTGGCATTTGGGTGGTCTTCCAGGAGGGTAGCAGCATCAATTTGGGGCAACCCATCCGACTATATCAGAAGAATCCAGGGTGTTTTCCCACAGTGGTGTACAATTTAAGATCTTGGTTTCGGCCTACGTAGCCAATGTTCCCAAGGTAACTTGGCCTTGTATTGAAAAAGTCTGATAACTTCCTTCATCCCTTACAATGACAATTACATTGTGTCCAATTAATTCATCCTTCATAGCTCTGTACCTGCAACATCCTGTTTGATAAATAAATCCACTAAAAAGGCTTCCAACAATTCTACAAATGTTGAGATCTCTGATTAAATCTCACCCATTCTAGCAGTAAATTTCGTTTGTACATAGAGTCATGGAGATATACAGTAAGGAAACAGACCTTTAAGTCCAACCCGCTTATGTCGACCAGATATCCTAAATTAATCTAGCCCCATTTGCCAGAATTTGGCCCATATCCCTCTAAACCCTTCCTATTTATTCACCCATCCAGATGTCTTTTAAACATTGCAACTCATTCCATACATGCACCACTCTCTGCATGAAAACATTGCCCCATTTGTCCCTTTTAAATTTTTTCCCTCTCATCCTAAACCTATGTTTTTATCAATGTACTCTGTAGTATTTTCTCTCACGCTTTGTCCTGGCAGAATAACATCAGCTATTGGAGCCTCAGCACATAAAAATGACGATTGTGCCTTTCTAACCTGGGTGACTAATTGGGTTTTTCCTGCGTACTGTCAAAGTTTTCCAATCCTATGTTGTTCTTCTCCAGTGTATAGCTGGTTCAGGGCCATACTTCAAAGACTTCCAAGGTTCATTTCTTCCCATCCTTCAGTGTTCTCCTTCTGTAGCTCTTTAATTGAACTTTTCCAATGCCTTTTCCATGCGTATAGAGTCTTCTCTTTTTTAGTTTTGTTCTCAAAGCCATCCAAGAGTTTGACCTGCTTTTGGAGTCTTCCACTTGTTACCCAGCTGCTCCATCAAAGCTTCTGAAGGTTCCATCCCTTTGGAATGTTTGCCTTTCAAGTGGGTCCCTTGGACCCTGTTTTAACTGCAGCTCCTACCCTTGAAATTTATTCTTGAGTGAACACCATGCTTTTTCTTGTTTCTTTAAGCCAATGCAGCTACCTGCACTTTGAAAGTTGGAGTATCTCAGGCTGTCAGTGACTGCGCATCCACTCTAGCCTGAGGTTGCTCACTCCTTATCTCTAAATAAGGCTCTTCACCCCCTTATGAACTTATATGTGGGGCAGCACAGTGGCTTAGTGGATAACACTGCTGCCTCACAATGCCAGGGACCCAGGCTCGATTCTAACCTTGGGTGACTGTCTGTGTGGAGTTTGCACGCTCTCCCCATGTCTGCATAGGTTTCTTCCCACAATCCAAACATGTGCAGTTTAGGTGAATTGGCCATGCTAAATTGCTCATAGTGTTCAGAGATGTGTAGGTTAGGTGCATTAGTCAGAAGTAAGTACAGGATAGGGGAATGGGTCTGGGTGAATTACTCTTTGGAGGATCAGTGTGAACTTGTTGGGCTGAAGGGTTGTTTCCACACTTTAGGGATTCTATGATTTATTTACACCTGTACATTTTCTATTATTGAATATAACTCTCTCGTGTAGTGTCTTAAGACTTCTGTCTTCACATGCTGATACTAGACTGATGTCTTCTCTTTCTCTCATATAAGAGTCATGTGATCAATTATATGAATCTCATTAAACTACAAGGGGTTTCAGGAATGCTTGTTGGGACTGGGGCAATACTCCAGCTCCATTTCTCCCACAAGTAAACCTTCAAAACAATGTATTCAATATTTCCGTTTCTGGGCTCTCTCTGGCTTCAACTTGTGGGTCTGGGGTTAAAATTGTATCAGTGTCAGAATTATATTATTAGACAATTTTAAAATATTATTGAACCGCCACTGAAGTGTGGTGGGCCCTTACACACACCAGAAATAGAAAAGCTAAAATGGCGGGATGCCCAAATGTGTTGGCAATGACCATATAGTGGCTAGCTACCATTTTAACCACTGCCTGTCATAATGTCAGGACTCTCATTTCTGAATTTCCATGTTTCAAGAAATAAACTAGGGTCACTTCGCTGTATTCCCACTATAACATCACATTGCTGATAGTTAAAGATACTTGCATTAACTGATATATAGCACACTAACCTCTGATAAAAAAAACGTTATGGGTTTACATCCCAAAATAGAGTCTTGGACAAGTGAATTTAGGCTGGCATTGCCATATAACACTGAAGGAGGGCTGTCTTTCGGGGGAGAATTAAACTGAGAGTCCATCTCCTCTGTCAGCTGGGTGTAAATGATCTCATGACTTTATTGAAAGAACCGCAACGGAGCTCTCCCTGGTCAATATCCACCGCTCAAACAATATCACTAACATAGACTATCTAACCATTGTTGCGGTGTTGTTTTTGTGAGCTTCCTATACAATAATTTGCTGCTGTCTTTCTTGATAACGAATGAATTTCAATATATATCCCATTTACAAAACTTTGTGATTTGCTGAAATTTTGAAAGGTGTTACATGCGTTTTTTAACAGGGAATCTGCAAAACAGAATGTGCTCTGAAATACTATAACATCCACAAACTCAGCCAATACTTGAACCTCTGTCTGAACTTTGTCCTGTTTAGAACTCCATGTTTAAACAGAGCTGATAAGTAAATTCCAAAACAGATTATTTATTGAAAAACTTTATTTAACTTGAAATATACATACCTTCCCTGTGACCAGCGTCATATCCTGAAATTTTGGCAAAAATCCTTTTCCTTCCATTTTCCTGCGTTTTGGAAATGTTTCACTCTCATTCACTCACTGGTACACCCTCTCTCTTTCTCTGACTCGATCTGTGGCCAGGATAAAGTCGAACAAAGCAAAAGTGACTTCAGTTGTTGCGCCATCAGTTGTCCATCTGATTGGTTGTGAACCAGCTGTTAACAAAGAATGGTTAAGAGTGCCAGGACAGTCTGACTGAATTGGAAGTCCTGCAATAAATGAGGGAGGAGAAAAGGGGGTGTTCCTCAGTTGTACTTTTACCAGTCTTAAATCAAAGTACGGCACTAATGTGAGATGAACTTTAAACCATGATTTCAACTTACCGAAGAAAATGCATGTTTCATTAATCACTTAAATGTTGCATCACTACTGCAGGCATGTTTTATTAGCTTGTTTTTTATTAGGCTTGTTTACTGATAACTCTCATTTACTGATGAAGGACGATAATGGATAATAAATCTTCTTACATAGTCTATAATTCAGGTGATTTGTTCATCTCAAAATAACTCACACTGAGCTGTACAGATACAGATACATGAGCACCCATACAGTGCTAGTAGGAAGAAAATTATTGGATTCTGTTTGGGTTACCAGTCTATTTGAAAAATCAATTCATGAGACATCAGATCGCTGTCTGGACCAGCATTTAGTCCCAATCCCTAGTTGCCTTGAGAAAGTGGTGGTGAGCTCCTTCTTGGCCTTCAGTAGTCCATGTGCTATAGGTAGACCAACAATGCTGTTTTGGGGGCAATTCCAGAATTTTGACCCAAATGACAGTGAAAGAGCAGCAACATATTTCCAAGCAGCATGTTGTACGGCTTTGAGGGGAACTTGCAGGTAATGGTGTTGTCATTATCCTTGTCCTTCAAATAAGAGACAATGATCACAAGACATTATCTCACCATTGTCTCTCGATATTCAATGTTACTGAATTCCAAACTATCAACATTTTGGGGGCTGCTATTGACCAGAAATTGAACTGGACTCACCATATAAATACAGTGACTATAAGAGCAAGTCATAGACTAGCAATTCTGCAGGCTGTAAGTTACCCCCTGACTCCCCACCTACCTAGATGGCTCCCACTGAACAACTCTGACACCATACAAGACATAGCAGCAACTCGATTGGACCACATCTACAAACATTCAATCATTGCACTACTGACACCAAATTGCTTACTTACCACCTGTCAGCCCAAGCCTGGCTGTTGTCCAGATCTTGTTGCATTTGAACATGGACTGCTTCGGTATCTGAGGAGTTGCAAATGGCACTGAACATAGTGCAATCATTGGCGAAAATCCCTACCTCTGACCTTATGATGGAGGGAAGGTCAGCAATCAGGCAGAAGTAGATTGTTAGGCCCAAGACATTACCCTGAGGAACCCCAGCAGAGAAGTCTTGTACAACAACCACAACCATCTTAACTTGAGCCATGTATGACTCCGACTAGTGAAGAATATTCCCCTGATACCAATTAACTCAACTTTTGCTGGGGCTGCTTGATGCCACACTCAGTCAAATGTGGCCTTGATGTCAAGGGCAGTCACTCTCACCTCACCTCTGGAATTCAGCTCTTTTGTCCATGTTTGAGTCAAGGCTGTAGTGAGGTCAGGAACTGAGTGTCCCTGGTGGAACACAAACTGAGCGTCACTAAGCAGGTTATGCTGAGCAGGTGCTGCTTGATAGCACTGTGATGACACCTTCCACCATTTTACTAATGACTGAAGGTAGACTAATTAGCCGGCTTGAATTTGTTCTGCCTTTTTGAGTACAGAATATACCTGGACAATTCTCCATTTTGTCAGGTAGATGCCAGTGTTGTAACTGTTCTGGAACAGTTTGAATAGAGGTGCAGCAAGTTCTGAAATATAAGTCTTCAGTACTGTTCCTGGAATGTGGTCAAGGCCCGTACCCTTTGCAGTATCCAGTGCCTCCAACCATTTCTTGATATCACGTGGAGTAAATCGAATTGGCTTAAGGTACAGTCCTGTAACTCACTAAGAAAAGCAGGAGAAAAGAGTCAACATAGCTGAAGGAATAACAGGCATAAATCCCCCTGAATACTAAGGCTTCGCAACTTGCTGCCTTGCCTAATTTTGTGATAGGTTTGTGCTCACAGTATTTTTTTCTGAGAGTTTTTTAGGATCACAGAATCCTACAAGTGTGGAAACAGGCCACTCAGCCCATTGAGTCCACACCAACCTTCCGAACAGCAGCCTGTACCCCATCCCTGTAACCCTGCATTTCCCATGGCTAATTCACCTAACCTACACATCCTTAAACACTATGGGCAATTTAACATGACCAATTACCTAATCTGCACATCTTTGGACTATGGAAAGAAACCCACTCAGTGACGGGGAGAATGTGCAAACTCCACTCAGACAACCACCTGATGGCGGAATCAAACCCAGGTCACTGGCACTGTGAGGCAGCAGTTCTAACCAATGAGTCACTGTGTTGCCCTAATGTTACTATTTTACAAATTATTTCTGCAATTTTGGAGGTGATCATTACCATTTTGAAGATTTGTGGACCTGATCATCATTTGTCACGAGGGCATTCAGAGCATCATGTGTTCTGCTTTATCTATTTTACTTTGGACTAGAGAGGAGGGCCAAGATAACCATGAGAAAACTTCTCCTCACAGGCCTCCTGCTTCAAAGAAAGCCGATAAAGAGAGACATGCAGCTTGCAGGAGGCCATAAATGCAATGTAGGCAAAAGTTCAGGTTCCTAGATATAACTAAACATCAATGTCTCAGGAGGCATCTTGACCTCAAATCACAGTAGCTCAGTGGTTAGCACTGCTGCCTCACAGCACCAGGGTCCCAGGTTCAATTCCAGCCTTGTGCGACTGTGTGGAGTTTGCACATTCTCCCAGTGTCTGCATGGGTTTCCTCCTACAATCCAAAGATGTGCAGGTCAGGTGAATTGGCCATGCTAACTTGCCCATAGTGTTAGGTGCATTAGTCAGAGGGGTGTGGGTTACTCTTTGGAGGGTCAGTGTGGACTGGTTGGGCCAAAGGGCCTATTTCCACACTGTAGGGAATCTAATCTAATCTTATTTTCCAAAGGACAGGCAGGAAGGGAAGGGTGGTGGGGTAGTTTTGTTGGAATGGATTGAATAAGTTTGACAGCAAGAAACAATCTTGAATCAGAAGATGTAAAATCGATATGGATGTAGGTTGGAAATAAGAAAGGGAAGAAGATAAGGGTGGGAGTAGTGTACAAGCCTCCTAAAAGTAGCTACACTGTAGGACAAAAAATAAATAGGAGATAAAGAGAGCATGTAAAAAGGCAATATATTATCATGGTTGACTTCAATCCCCATGCAAATTGGGAAAATCAGACTGGCAGAGGTACTCATGAGGGACAGTTTTCTAGAACAAGATCTAATTGATCCAACCAGGGATCAGGCTACTTTGGATAGGATATATTTAATGTGGCAAATTCAATAAATGATTTCAAAGTAAAAGATCCCCAAAGAAACAAGTTGAGCGTGAAACTTGAATTGGAAATAATTGTCCAAAACATAATCAGGATAATTGCAAAGGAATGGGGACACAGATGGCTGGAATAGACTGGGAAAGAAATTTCGCAGCAAAAACATTGGTGGAAAAATGGCAGAGGATCGGGAAATCTTAAAAGGCAATAAATGATCACCAAGAATGTAAAGACAATTAACTGTGAGGGTAAAATAGCAAGCAGTATAAAATCAGAGACTAAGAGCTTCTGTACTTTTATAAAAAGGAAGAGAGAAGCTAAAGTGAACATAGGACCTTTGAAAAATGAAGCTAGTGAAATAATAATGGGGAATCATAAATGGCAGCCTAAGAGAATACCAAAAATGGTCAAAAGTGGAAAGGAAATAAATATAGTAACTGTCACTAAAGCAAAAAAACAAACGATGGGTTGCACCTGAGGATATTAAAGGAAGTCGATAGAAAAATTGTAGATACAAATATTGTAGTGGTGGCACAGTGGCTTAAATAATAGAGAAGACAATTGGAATGTTGGTCTTTATTTCAAAGGGAATGGAGTATACAAATAAGGACGAGTTCCTAAAACTAAACAAAGTGCTTGTCAGACCTAAACTACTGTGGCCAGTTTTGGTTCCCTTAAAGAAGGAGAATTATTCTGGCATTGGAGATCGTTCAAAGAATGTTCACAGGCTTGATCCTAGATATGGAGGGATTTTTTCACGGGAAGAGGTTGAGTAGGAAGGTTCTGCTTTTCACTGGGGGAAAGTTCCTAAAGTGCAGACTCTCACTGAGATACAGTCCCTGAAGATGCAGAATCTCAAGGAAACCATTATGCTCCAGGGCAAACATATCTACAGTATGTGTTTCACATTTGAGCAGCTTCAGTCCAGAGTTTCTGAGCTGTAGGCTAAACTACAGACACTGTGATGAATCAGGTTGGGGAATGTTACCTGGCTTCTTTGTACCAGATGGCACTTACATCTCTTCAGAAGTGATATTGTCATATGGTCTTTGGTCACGGACAGAGGTGTGTTTCTGCTAGCGAGGCAAGTAAGGGAACCTAGAAGAGAGGTTTGCAGGAGTGTCAGCCGCTGTGATAGTCCAACGGTTTTGAGGTTCTCTCAGCTTGTCTGGAAGGGAGCAGGGAGTCATGGGTTGGATGAACAAAATTACCACGGCACATGGCACAGTTGGCCATTAAAGTGGGAGAGTCAAATGTAATGTAGTGGCAGTAGGGGACAACATACCAAGGGATTGACACTGTTCCTGCAACAAACAGAGAATGCAGAGCAAAGAGCAGATCAACAGATAAGGCCAGAGATTACAAACATAATGAAAGAACAAAACTTAAGGCATTATTTAAACAGACATGATTAGATTAGATTAGATTACTTACAGTGTGAAAATAGGCCCTTTGGCCCAACAAGTCCACACCAACCCTCCGAAGAGAAACCCACCCAGACCCATTCCCCTACATTTACCCCTTCACCTAACACTACAGGCAATTTAGTACGGCCAATTCACCTGACCTGCGCATTTCTGGACTGTGGGAGGAAACCAGAGCACCTGGAGGAAACCTACGCAGACATGGGGAGAATGTGCAAACTCCACATTCCAAACAAAATAGAGGAGTTGACATATGTAAATATGATGTAGTGGCCATAGATAAAAAATGCTGTAGCATGATGTAGACTAAAAACTGAATATTGAAGTGAATGTGACATTTAGGAAGGACATGAAGCTAGGAAAAGGTGGAGGAGTGGATCTGTTAACTAAAGATGATATTAGCACAATAGGGAGGGATGGCCTTAATTCAGGAAACCAGGATATAGAAGTGCCATGATTGTAACAAGGTCAGCTGGGGGGATCTCATAGAATATGGGTTCTCTCTTTGGCACTGTTAATTTGGAACAAATGAGAGCCTTGGCTGACAGATAAGAACAGGACTGTCAGACATCCTGTTCATTCTGAAAGCTGGCTCTGAGGGAGCTGAATCAGAGTCAAGCACTTTCCAAATGTAAATAAAGGGTGACTTGGTGACAGGATACCAGCCTCTGGTATTTCAGAAGAGTCTGGATAAAGATGAGAAATGACATAGGCAGCAGGTCACTTGTGGGAGTTGTGTACAATAACCACATGGTAGGATAGGTTATCAAGGAAGAAATAATGGGAGCTTGTCAAATGGGTAAGCAATTATCAAGGGAATTTTAACCTATAAATAGTGTGCAAACATCATTTGGGAAAAAGTAGTCTAGTTGAAGAATTTATTTAATGTTTTCAGGACAGTTTCTTAGACCAACGTGTTACTTCACAAATCAGAGAGCAGGCTATACTCAATCTGGTTTTGACCGAAAAGATAAGATTAATGACAAATATCATAGCAAAAGTGCCCATGGGTAGCAGCAATCATAATATGATTGAATTTTACAAGCAGTTTAAGAGAGAGATGACTACTGTTTTGAATGTAAAGAAGGGCAATTATGAGGGCATGAAAACAGAGCTAACGAACTGGCAATTTAAATTAAGGGATAGGTCAATAGCAATGCATTCGCGAACCCATTTAAAGGTATATTCCAGTAAGCGCAGAATAGGTACATTCCAACAAACAAGAACATTTCTAAATGACATATCCACCATCTGTGCTTAACCAAAAAGGTTAACAAAAGCATCAAACTCAAAGAAAAGACATATAATTCTGCAAAGATAGGTGGCAAGTCAGAAGTTTGAACAGAATATTAAAAAAAAGAGTTACTAAAAGATTGATAAGGAGTACAAGTGAAAGTTAGCCAAAAATATAAAAATAGGGAAAGTTTCTTCAGATATTTAAAAAGGAAGAGTTAGTAAAGTAAGTGTCAGTCCTGTAGAAAATAATTCTGCGAAATTAAGAATGAAGGATAAAGTGATCACAGTGAATTGAACAGCATTTTGTGTTGGTCTTTGTTGGACAGGATGCAAGTAACCAATTTTTATAGATGCACCATAGAAAGCATTCTATCTGAATGCATCACGGCTTGGTATGGCAACTGACATGAAAATTGGAGGCATAGTGGACAGCGAAGAGGGTTACCTCAGATTACAACACGAACTGGACCAGATGGGCCAATGGGCTGAGAAGTGGCAGATGGAGTTCAATTCAGATAAATGCGAGGTTGCTGCATTTTGGGAAAGCAAATCTTAGCAGGACTTATACACTTAATGGTAAGGTCCTAGGGAGTGTTGCTGAACAAAGAGACCTCGGAGTGCAGGTTCATAGCTCCTTGAAAGTGGAGTCGCAGGTAGATAGGATAGTGAAGAAGGCGTTTGGTATGCTTTCCTTTATTGGTCAGAGTATTGAGTACAGGAGTTGGGAGGTCATGTTGCGGCTGTACAGGACATTCGTTAGGCCACTGTTGGAATATTGCATGCAATTCTGGTCTACTTCCTATCGGAAAGATGTTGTGAAACTTGAAAGGGTTCAGAAAAGATTTACAAAGATGTTGCCAGGGATGGAGGATTTGAGCTATAGGGAGAGGCTGAACAGGCTGGGGCTGTTTTCCCTGGAGCGTCGGCGGCTGAGGGGTGACCTTATAGAGGTTTACAAAATTATGAGGGACATGGATACGATAAATAGGCAAAGTCTTTTCCCTGGGTCGGGGAGACCAGAACTAGAGGGCATAGGTTTAGGCTGAGAGGGGAAAGAGGGGCAGAGGGTGGTACGTGTATGGAATGAGCTACCAGAGGAAGTGGTGGAGGCTGGTACAATTGCAACATTTAAGAGACATTTGGGTGGGTATATGAATAGGAAGGGTTTGAAGGGATATGGGCAGGGTGCTGGCAGGTAGGACTAGATTGGGTTGGGATATCTGGTAGGCATGGACGGGTTGGACCGAAGGGTCTGTTTCCATGCTGTACATCTCTATGACTCTATGATCTGCCCAGGACCGTAAGAAACTACAAAGAGTTGTGAACACAGCCCCGCCTATCACACAAGCCAACCTTCCCTCCATTGATTCCATTTATACTTCTTGCTGCCTCAGAAAGACAGCCAACATCATCAAAGCTCCCACTCACCCTGGTTATAATCTCATCCAACCTCTTCCATCAGGCAGAAGATACTAAATCTTAAACACATGTACCAACAGGTTCAAGAACAGCTTCTTCCCTGGTGTTATTATACTTCTGAATGGGCCTCTCAAATTTCAAAGTTAATGTTGATCTCGCTTTTTGTGCACCTTCTCTGCAGCTGTAACATCATATTTCTCCCGTTCTATTACCCTTATGCACTTTGAATGGTATGATGTGCCTGTACTGCAAGGAAAACAAAACTTTTTACTGGACCGAGGTACATATGACAATAATAAATCAAAACCAATCAAAATCACAAAAGATTAATATGCAGACACAGTAAATACCCAGGAAAGCTAATAAGTTTGTTATGAAGGGAATTCAATGCAAGGGTGGGATGTTATACTTCAGTTATATGGAACACTGGTGAGACCACATCTGAAGTAACACATTTTGTGCTCTAACACATTTTTCTTCAAAGCAAATTGGCTTTAACACAATTGAAGAATTTAGACAGTTATTTTTAGAACACGAACTTTCCTTATATCATTGGCTATAATGCTGTTCCGGCCCCATTAGTTTAAATTGCGCCACTATTGTGCGATTTTCTTATAACACAAGATTCCACGAGAACGTAACTATCGCGTTATAAAAACCGACTTTACTGTGATTAAGATTGCTCACCATACTTATAGAAGAATGAGAATATATTGGAAGCAGTCGATTAGATAAAATTTACTAGACCAACACCTGAAATAAGTGGATTACCTTATTAGGAAAGGCTGGACGAGATAAGTCAGTATCCTTCGAAGTTTTGAAGAGTCAGAGGTAATTTAATTGAGACATTTACGGTCCTGAGGGACTTGATCAGGTGAATGTTCCTTCTTGTGGAAGAATCTAGAACTAGAGATCATAATTTAAAAATAAGGTACCACCCATTTAAAGTAGAAATTGGAAAACATCTTTTTCTCTCTGAGCATTGTAAGTCTTTGGAATTCCCTTCCTCAAAAGGCAGTGGATGCAGAATCTTTAATATTTTTAAGGCAGAGTTAGATTCCTGACTACTACTGGGATGACAGGGTTTTTACAAATACACTAAGGACAAAAGGGTAATGAGGGAGAGAATAGGACCCCTCAAAGATCAGCAAGGAGCCACAAGAGATGGGGCAGATACTAAACGAGTATTTTGTAACAACATTTACTGTAGAAAAGGACATGGAAGATATAGAATGTCGGGAAATCGATGGTGACATCTTGAAAAATGTTCATATTACAGAGAAGGAAGTGTTGGATGTCTTGAAACGCATAAAAGTGGATAAATCCCCAGGACCTAATCTGGTGTACCCTACAACTCTGTGGGAAGCTAGGGAAGTGATGCTGGGCCTCTTACTGAGCTATTTGTATCGTCGATAGTCACAGGTGAGGTGCCGGGAGACTGGAGGTTGGCTAACGTGGTGCCACTGTTTAAGAAAGGTGGTAAAGACAAGCCAGGGAACTATAGACCGGTGAGCCTGACGTTGGTGGTGGGCAAATTGGTGGAGGGAATCCTGAGGGACAGGATGTACATGTATTTGGAAAGGCAAGGACTGATTAGGGATAGTCAACATGGCTTTATGCATGGGAAATCATGTCTCACAAACTTGATTGAGTTTTTTGAAGAAGTAACAAAGAGGATTGATGAGGACAGAACGGTAGATGTAATCTATGTAGACTTCAATAAAATCAGCATAGGGACTGTAAACGTAAGACTCCTTTGTTTATGATTAACCTATCTGAGTATGACACTATTTAGGCATAGTGCCCAATAAGAAGACAAATCCAAAATTGAAATAAGCAAATAAAAACTGCAGCAACAAAATGAGGCTGGATTTTAAGGTGCATGAGGCTTAGTAAGGCGTTTGACAAGGTTCCCCATGGGAGACTGATTAGCAAGGTTAGATCTCATGGAATACAGGAAGAACTAGCCATTTGGATATAGAACTGGCTCAAAGGTAGAAGACTGAGTGTGGTAGTGGAGGGTTGTTTTTCAGACTGTAGGCCTGTAACCAGTGGAAAGCCACAAGGATCGGTGCAGGGTCTACTACTTTTCATCATTTATATAAATGATCTGGATGTGAGCATAAGAGGTACAGTTAGTAAGTTTGCTGATGACACCAAAATTGGAGGTGTAGTGGACAGCGAAGAAGGTTACCTCAGATTACAATGGGATCTTAATCAGATGGGCCAATGGGCTGAGAAGTGGCAGATGGAGTTTAATTTAGATAAATGTGAGATGCTGCATTTTGGGAAAGCAAATTTTAGCAGGACTTATACACTTAAGGGTAAGGTCCTAGGGGCTGTTGCTGAACAAAGAGATCTTGAAATGCAGGTTCTTAGCTCCTTGAAAGGAGAGTCACAGGTAGATAGGATAGTGAAGAAGGCATTAGGTATGCTTTCCTTCATTGGTCAGAGTACTGAGCACCAGAGTTGGGAAGTCATGTTGTGGCTGTACAGTACATTGGTTAGGCCACTGTTGGAATATTGCATGCAATTCTGGTCTCCTTCCTATTGGAAAGATGTTGTGAAACTTGAAAGGGTTCAGAAGGTTGGAGGATTTGAACTATAGGGAGAGGTTGAATAGGCTAGGGCTGTTTCCCCAGAGGTTGAGGGGTGACCTTATAGAGGTTTATAAAATCGTGAGGGGCATGGATAGGATAAATAGACAAAGTCTTTTCCCTGGGGTGGGGGAGTCCAGAACTAGAGGACATAGATTTAGGCTGAGAGGGGAAAGATATAAGAGGCAACGTTTTCACTCAAGAGGGTGGCATGTGTATGGAATGAGCTGCCAGAGGAAGTGTTGGAGGTTCGTACAATTGCAACATTTAAAAGTTATCTGGATGGGTAAATGAATAGGAAGAGTTTGGATGGATATGGGCCAGGTGCTGGCAGGTGGGACTAGAATGGGTTATCTGGTCGGCATGGACGAATTGGACTGAAGGGTCTGTTTCCGTGCTGTACATCTCTATGATTCTATGACAGATTATCGGAGATATGCAAGAATAAAATCACATCTGCCACGGTCTTATTGAATGGGGGAGTGTGCTCACAGGGTCAAGTGGCCACCTCTTGTTCCTTATTTGTACGGAACTGGCATCCAATAAGCGTATATTTGAGCTGGTTCCCACAACACTGGTTGCGTTCAATAAAGTCCCCTTCTTCATTGTCCTCCTCTGGATGAGTTGGGGGAGGGTTAACATTAAAGATTCCTGCTCATTCAATTCTTTCAAAGAGAGGAAAGTTGGTTGGGAAGAGAACTTAGGGAAAACAAGATGGACCTTTCTTCAGGAAATTTGCAGTGTTAAAACTGGAAAACGGTGAGTGCAGTGTAGTCAACACAGGAGCATCTATGTGTTCAGACTCTATCAAACTTAAATAAGAGAACAGGGTGAGGAATAAAGGATCAGGAATTAGGCATTTGTAATGAAGTGGGAGAGACTACGTGGACAACATGAGCAATACGTTCTCTGCTCTGCCTGCAGCCACCATGCCTGCCATTTCTGTCCTGTTTAAGTCT
Source organism: Chiloscyllium plagiosum (assembly GCF_004010195.1). Lineage (NCBI taxonomy): Eukaryota > Metazoa > Chordata > Chondrichthyes > Orectolobiformes > Hemiscylliidae > Chiloscyllium > Chiloscyllium plagiosum. Next base: position 5,183,150 of record NC_057740.1, read on the forward strand.
GAACAACCTCCTCAAGGGGAGTGATATCACAGAGTGTCCCTTCTCCAGTCAGGTCCTGCTGCAGCCTGTGGTGTACAATTATATTCTGGAAGAGAAAGAATAGCAATTGTGGATGATAGGTGTGCCTATGATAGTTGAACAGCAGTGAACCAAGCCTGGCAGATCTAAATCATACAACACTACAGAGGAAAGGTACAAGAGAATGCCAATGGTTAAGTTTCTATTTACCCTTTGAAAAGCCAGGAGGAGCAGAACTAAGCGTTGGAAGTTTTGGAAGCACAAAGTCCAAAGTTCAAAAACCAGCTCAATAAAATCAGCATAGGGACTGTAAACGTAAGACTCCGTAGTTTATGATTAACCTATCTGAGTATGACACTATTTAGGCATAGTGCCCAATAAGAGGACAAATCCAAAATTGAAATAAGCAAATAAAAACTTCAGCAACAAAATTAGGCTGGATTTTAAGGTGCATGAGGCCCATGGCCCTACATTGGCAGGTTAATTTATGATTAACCTACAGAATTCCCAGTGAATGTAAGCCCAGATTGGCAGTGACGGGCTAGCACACAGGCAGAAGCTGCTGAGAGGACAGCAGCCATGCTAAGTGAATGCCAGCAGTGAACGTGAACACACAGCGAAGAGTGTAGCCCAAGGTACATCTTGGAGGAGCATGTGGAGGAGAATGGTAGTGTGCAGTCCAAGGGCAGGCATTGAAGATCAGATGCAGTCGAAGGGCAACACAGTTTATGTCAGCCCCCATCCTCCTGAAACAATCAAACTCACTGGTCGCTAAGGATCAATCTTCATACATTGTAAGGGTTTAAAGAAACCAAACCATCTCATCAACAGCAATGGCAGAGGCATGATCAGTGACAGCCCCATGGTTTAACTCACTATATGCCCCTCCTCCCAGCTCTCACCAAATGCCAGAATGCAAGAAGCAATGTCCCCTCTGGCAAAGAAAGCCCAGATGGAAGTGGCAGGGGAGGTCAGTATCGACAGGGCCCAACTTGATTATAGTCTGCATAAGAGATGAATAGCCTTCTTCATTCTTTAAGCATGAATAAGGATCCCGACTTTCAAAGCTTGTACACAACTATGGAAGGATAGCTTAGGCGTAAGAATGGGAAATAACTGCCAGTGGCGTGACTAACTGGACTTCACATGTCCACGATGTCAACCGAAAGCATCTTGGTATCCTGCAGGGCTCATAGGAGCTGGGACATAATGGCTGAAAGGACAGTCCAGTGATGCCCAGAACAGAAGGATCTTGATTGCAGGTAGATCCATTCAGATGATTTTGAGATTGTAAAAGTAAGTGGTAGAGACATAGCTTTTAAACCTGTTTCGTTTTCAAAATGATTAGTCACCACAGACTCATCACACAACTGATAATTTTATATAATTCACATCATATCAGAGTGTTGCGTCAGAGTGCTTTAATAATGTTTTCAAACAAAATGGTAACTTGAGACGGTGTGTCTTCTTACCAAACCACAATCTTTGTGTGGACAAAGCTGGGTCATGAGAACAATGAAAGCAATGTAATGGAGAGAGAATAGGAGCATAAGGGAAACACACTTTACGGCAGAAATATGGAGGGGAATGTTGTGTGGAACAGGAGTACAGAGACAGAAAGAGCCTGGGTAGAACAGGACCATGGAGAAAGGAGATCACAGAGAAATAATTAGGGGAACAGCAAGAGCACCTCGGGAGCTCAGCACAGAGGCAGATCAAGAGCAGAGAATCATAGAATCCCTACAGTGTGGAAGGAGGCCATTTGGCCCATCAAATCCACATTGACGCTTGAAGAGCATCCCACTTAGACCCACCGCAACACTCCATTCCTGTAACCCTGCATTTTCCATGAATAATCCACCTCGTCTGCACATGAAGCAGAGGGTAATTGTTGAAGGATGCTTGTCAGACTGGAGGCCTGTGACTAGTGGAGTGCCTCAGGGATCAGTGCTGGGCCTGTTACTGTCTGTTATCTATATCAATGGTTTGGATGAGAATGTACAAGGCAAAATTAGTAAGTTTGCAGATGACACTAAAATAGGTAGCATCATGGATAGCGAGGAAGGTTATCAAAAATTGTATCCTTGATCAGCTGGGGAAGTGGGCCGAGAAATGGCAAATGATGATTAATATAAATAACTGTGAGGTCTTGCATTTTGGAAAGTCAAATCAAGATAGAGTTTCATGTGAATTGTAGGGTCCTATGGAGTGTCGTAGAACAGAGGGACCTTGGATTTCAGGTGCACGGTTCTCTGAAAGTGCAGTCACAGGTAGACAAGAGCAGTGAGGAAGGCTTTGGCGCACTGGTGTTCATCAGTCAGGGCACTGAGTATCAAAGTTGAAATTTATGCTGCAATTGTACAGGACGTTAGTGAGGCTGCCCCTTGGAGTATTGTGTTCAGTTTTGGTCACCTTGTTATAGGAAGGATGTTATTAAACTGAAAAGAGTGCAGAAGAAACTTACAAGGATGTTGCTAGGACTCAATAGTCTGAGTTATAGGGAGAGGCTGGACAAGCTAGGACTTTTTTTCTTTAGAGCATAGGAGACTGAGGGGGGATCTTATAGAAGTGTATAAGATCATGAGGCATGGATAGGGTGAATGCACTCAGTCTTTTCCTGAGGGTTGGGGAATCGAGGACTAGAGGGCATCAGTTTAAGGTTAGAGGGAAAAGAATAAAAGGGAACCTGAGGGGCAGTCTTTTTTTATACAGAGGATGGTACACAATTGGAATGAGCTGCCAGCAGAAGTCGTTGAGGCAGGTGCATTAACAACATTTAAAAGGCATTTAGACAAATACATGGATAGCAAAGGATTAGAAGGACATGGGCTAAGTGCAGGAATATAGGGTCAGTTTGGATGGACATTTTGGTTGGCATGGACCAATTTGCGCCAAAGGGCTTGTCTCCGTGCTGTAGGACTCTATGATTCCTCACCCTCTCCATGAAAATGTTGTCCCTTAGGTCCCTTTTAAGTATTTCCCCTCTCACCTTCAATATCTGGCTTCGAGTTTTGGACTTCCCTACCCTGGGAAGTAGACCTTGACTATTCATCCGATCCATGCCCCACATGATTTTATAAACCTTTACAAGGTCACCCCTCAGCCTCCAATCTTCCAGGGAGAACAGCCCCAGCCTATTTAGCCACTTCCTATAGCTCAAACCCTATAATCCAAGACAGCTTGGTTCTTGACCTCCCTCGTTTATCCTCTGGTGATGAGGAGATAAAGCATGGAAATGGTCAGATTGACTGACACCACGGCTTCATATTGTTATGATCCCCCAGTTCATACAGTAAGTGGGGTCCACTTGTAGGACAGACACCTACAGAGTATCTTATTGTCTGCAACAGTATTCTGCATACATTCTGACATACAGAGACAGAGGGAATGGCAGAAGGTGATGCCATGCGCCACTCTCAGCTGGTTGCCAGCCAAGTGCTCAAGACATTCCCAGCAGAGAGAAAGAATGCCAGAGAGATAGAGTCAAACCTGCCCCGGTCTCCCTTAGCAACTAGGCCTGCCCTTGATCTCTCTTAGCAACCAGCATCATTACCTCATGCCAGTCTCCTGTTCTTTCTAAGCCCCAACCCTTGCAATGTCTTGCAGGTTTCATTCTAATGGGGGTGAAGGAGTAGAGCAGCCTATGTGTATACATGCACAGAACATCGAAGATGGCAGGGCAGGTAGAGAAAGAGCAGTAAGTAAAGCATATTGTATCTTAGGCTTTATAAATAGGGTCACAGAATATAAGAGCAAGGAGGGAATGCTGAACTTGTATAAGACAGTTGTTGGACCTGTATCAATCTGGGTGCCACATAAGGAAGATGTGATTGGAGACAGTGTGGAAGCAGGTTACAAGAATGGTTCCAGGTTTGAAGAACATGAGTTATGAGGATAGATTGAAGAAGGTGGCACTGTTCTCTTTGGAGAGAGGTCATAGCTACAGTCAGAGTCAGACTTATACAGCATGGAAACTGACCCTTCAGTCCAACGCTGACCAGATATCTAAACAGATCTAGTTCAATTTGCCAGCATTCGACCCATATCTCTCTAAGCTCTTCCTATTTACATATCCATCCAAGTGCTTTTTAAATGTTGTAATTGTACCAGCTTTCACCAACTCCTCCGGCAGCTCATGCCATACATTCACTATCCTCTGTATGAAAATATTGCCCCTCAAGTCTCTTTTATATCTTTCTCCTCTCACCTTAAATTTATGCCCCCCCCCTAGTTTTGGACTCCATTACCTTGGGGAAAAGACCTTGACTGTCTATGCTGCAGATTTTGCTTTCTTAATACGCCATAATTTAGGGTATATTCAAGGCTGTCATGTATTGCTGATCCCTCAGGAGCTCAAGGAATAATGGGAGGGTGGTTACAAAATGAAATCTAGGCAGAAGATAAGCCATGTTTGCACTTGCATTTACCAGACTCATTCCTCTTGTATTATTCAATGGACCTCCAAGGAAACTGACAGAGATGTGCATAATACTCCATACCTTTATTTCATTGAAGAATTTAAATCAATTTTGCATAAGTTTGTCACTTACTATCATGTTGACTCCAGTCAGATAACTTCCCAAAAGAAGAGTTCACAAGCGTATTCACTTTTTTAAAAAGCCCGAGTTGGAGATGAAAACATCTGCCTTATGGTTGTCTCCACCAAAGAGAACTGGTAGGTATTTTCAAACTCAAGAGCAGGCTGGATAGAGTAGATAGGGAGAAGCTGTTCCCACTTGTAAAGAAATAAAACTTTTTCATTCAGTAGTTAGGATGTGGAATTCACTGTCTGGAAATGTGGTGAGCGCAGGTTCAATATGGGCATTCAAGAAGCAATTGGATTCTTGGTTGGATAGAAACAATGTGCATAGATAGAGGGAAAGCAGGAGTTTGGCACTAGATAATAGCATTCATATAATGAGCCAATGCAAGAACATGGGTCGAATAGCCTCATTCTGCGCAGCAACAATTCCGTGCTTTGGCAATCAAGCTTTATCTCCCTTAGTAACCAGGTCCTGACCCTGATCTCCCTGAGCAACCAAACCACGCCTCCTGATCTACCACGGTCACCCGACCTTGATGCCCCTTAGCAACCAGGTCCCGCCCCTGACAACCCGCCCTGACCCACACTCAACATCCGGGGCGCCCGACTGCGCATCGTAATTAGGCCCCGCCTCTACTCTCCCTCCGCAACCCGGGCTCACGCACCGAACTCCCTCATCAACCAGACCCCGCCCCAACCTCCCATTGTAACCTGGCCCCGCCCCCTGACCTCCCTGAGGAACTCGCGCTCTCCCCGTTTTCCTCTCCACCCGGAAGCAGTTGTGGCCGTTTGTGACCTTCCCTTGGACTCTCGGAAGGGTCGCCGCCGCCAGTCAAATTCAAATGTGGAAAAGGGGAAAGCCTTGACGAGAAGGCAAAGGAAGGCGCTGTTGGGACAGGGCAGCGATCCAGCCAGGCTAGGAGCCGCTCGGCCGCCGTGTTGGTGGCGGAGAGGGTGGGGGCGGATTGAAGATGTTCGCTAAACGGAAAGCGGTGCTGCCCGCTCTCACCATCACAACCACCGTCGGCGAAGGAGCGTCTCCAACCAGGGAGGACAACGCCGAGTGAGTAACGGCCCGGCTTGGGCCTGGCAATGTCAAGCTGCTTCTTGCATCCTCTTTTAGGGATTTTCCCAATGCCTTGCCTTGCCTCCAATTAAAATTTTGCTTCTAAGTAATTCTTGGTTTGTCCAGTCTTCTTCCAATTCCCTAATCTGTCTCGGGGAATCTCAAATTAACCTAGGTTAATATTGTATGGCGCGAGATTGGGCATTTACCCCACTCCAAGGGATAAGAGACTGAAATTGTTTATCGGGGTTTTCAGAATAATCAGGATATAATAATAGGGGGAAAAACTGAAAATATGGAATGCGTATTTCGCTCTAAACTCTATAGTAGCATTGAATGCAAAGTAATTAAATGGAAATTGTATATTTCCCTGAAAAACATTACGTTAAAATATTGATAAATGAATCTGTAAATATAATTCTGTGGGCTTAATGAGCCAGCTAGTCATTTGCTCTTTGTGTCAATGCATTGAGCTGTCACGGCCTGGAAAAGCCTACATTTGAGGCTTGATCTGTGTTTATTAAGCTCATCTGAAAAGATGCCTAAAAGGTCCTGCTATTATCTTTCATGACTCTACGTGAAGAACTAAGTTGCTGCTTGTCAATTCTTTGCATTAATTCCAGTTTAGGTGTGCAGAGGCTGAGTGAGATGTGATGCTCCAGTGATTGAACAGCCTATTGATGGTCGTATGCAATCTGACATTAAAAAATGTAGCTTTCAGGACCTGGAGGACAGCTGATCATTTAATTAATTCAGAAGGAAAGCAGAATATTTCTAGCATCAAGTTATACTTATTTCTACTTTGCTTTGGCACAGTGACAGTAGCAAATTTACGTGTAAATTGATGATTCAGGGTTTGAATCCTACTTCAGCTGATCACAGGTTGATATTTCAGTGCAATGTGTTTTGTCTCTTTTTTTTATCCAAGTGAGCAGTCACTTCCACTGGTTATTGTTTGATTTTTGAATTGGCCACCTGAGATGTCTGTGCATAGAAATCACAAGCTGTGATCTTGTGAAATGCTGGTAATGTCTATGACTCTGGGCAAGAAGTTGGGATTAAGCCCTACCTACTCTGGTGGTTTGTGGTAACATTTGCATAGATGGATTAAAATCATTTTTTTAGAAAATAATTGAATTGATCTTGATTACTTTTTGGAGTTTTTTTACAGCAAAGGAATTTTTGTTTATACTTGTCAAGATTATTGGTACATATGTAGATGATGCAATTGCTGTTTTATATTTTTTTGCTAATTCTCGTCATCCTCTTTCAGATGTTTCCCAAATGTTTTTATCAAAATTTCAAAACTTTGAAGAAATACTTATTGCAACATTCACACTTCTCCAGTTTGCTTGCTCCTCATTGTATCTCTTCACTTGCGGTCACTTTGTGATCAAGTAATCAAACTTTAAAATTGGAAAACTGCAATAGCAAAATTATTGTCCATTCTAATTATGGTGCATCCTTTGCTGCTTTTTTGCTTAGTGACTGTTGGTGACTGTTAATTGCATACGCAATTTAAGGAATAAGATTTGTTTGAATTCTACACATACTTTAACTTCTCAACTAAGGCACAAGATTGGAACAATGTTGTATCAGTTTCATCCAAAAGCATATTAAGTCCTTTGCGTCCATTTCAGTGACTTTTTAAATCTGTTTGACCCCAGAATCTCTTCCAGAGTAACTTGCATATAGTTCCTGACAGTAATCTCTTCATTTTAGATGTTAATCTTAGAGTTTTCTCACATTTTATTACACTGATAACCTGAGCTGGCAGTGATGCATCCTGCCATCGAGTTTTCTTACTGGTGGTCTGATTCTCAACATTTTCAGTAATTTTTGAAATACAGTCTCTAACTTGTAATTTTACTTCAGATCTTGGATGAAGTTGAACTGTAGAGCAATTTTAGGAGTAATGATCCATCCTTTCTTCACTCAGTGGTGTGCCTGTGGAATTTGCTACCAACGTAAGCATTAAAGGCCAAGACATGTTTTGATTTCAAGAAGGAATTGAATATAGCACTTGGGGCGAAAGGGATCAAAAGATATGAGGAAAAAGCAGGAACAAGAATTGAGTTGAATGATCAGCGACGATCATAGTGAATGGCAGAGCAGACTCAAAGTGTCTCATGGTCTACTGCTGCCCCAATTTTCCATGTGAATTAGGACAGGGTAGGCCATTCGGCACCTCGAGCCTCTTCCACTATTCAGTAAGATCACAGCTGAACTGTTTGTGTTTCAAATTTCGCATTCCTAGTAAACTTAAACTCCCTTGCCTAATCCATCTTCCTTTGCTTTGAAAATAATCAATGACTCCAGTGCCTTTTGAAGCAGAGTTCAAAGTTGTACAACTCTGAGAGAAGATAACTTTTCTTTAATCTCTGTTCTGATGAGTCAAGAAAAAACATGGTTGTTCTCTCAATTCTGCCTGACCAATATTGAGTGAAATTCCTGGAACTCAGTCTGCAACAGCACTCATTTTCCCACACTGCAAGGATTGCAGTGTTTCAAGAAGAGAGCACACTGTCACTTTCTCCTGGAGATTAGTGACAGGCTGTAAATGCTGACCCAGCCAGTATAGTCCACATTCCTTTGAATTTAAAGAAAAGTGTGATCCTAATTTTAGAACACTGGCCCCTAATCCTGGACTCCCTAGACAAAACGTAATTTACATACTCACCTTCTCTGGAATCTTAGTAATTTCACAATCTTACACATTTCAACCAATTCCCCCTCACTCTTCTGTACTTCAATGGAACTAAACCCAGCCTGTCCAACTTATCCTCATAGACAATGCAATTTGTTTAAGGCGTCAGTATAGTAATCTACTCGAGTAACTGCCTCCAATACTTAACTTTCTTCTTCCAATAAGGGAGACCAAAGCTATATACTGTATTTGAGACTTCTCACCATTGTCCTGTATAATTGTAACATAACATCCTTTCTTTTATGTTCAAGTCATCTTGTTGTAAAGAATGGCATTCCACTAGCTGCCTTAACTCTGCACTGACTTTTTGTTACTCATGCCACCAACACATCTATTTCCCCCCCCCACCCAATTCCACAACTTTGAATTCTGCAGTTCGTTGTTTTAGTGACACTCTGCTTTTTCATTCGTCCTGCCAAAGTGAACAACTTCACATTTTCTGATGTATATTCCAACTACCAGATTTTTGTCCCCCATTTAGCCCAACTGCAACCTTCTGCAAACTGTTTAAATTATCTTCACAACATATTTTCCATCCTACCCGGTGTTGTCTGCAAATTTTAAAACTATGCCTTGACTTCCACATTGCACCCTATGCAAAATATTGAACCTCAATTCAGGAGACTGACTTGCATTTAGATAGTGCCTTTCAGGGCATCCCAGGGTGTTTTGTAGCATAATTAAAATCTGAAGTGTATTCACTGTTGTCACGTTGAAGATATATTGTACTGCGCAAACAGCCATGTGATACAGACCAGGTATTCTGTGTTAGTGATACTGGCTGTGGCAGAATGTGGAGAGAACGCCCTTTTATTTCGAGTGATCTTTTACATATCTGAAAGTCAGCATCTCTGACAATGCAGCATTCTCTCAGTACTGTCAACCTGTTGTGCTGCACTATCTGGAGTGGATTTTTAAACTTGAACACCTTCTGATTCTGATGTGTGACTGCTGAAACTGAGATAAAAGTAACATCTTAGCTACTTTTTCAGTGCACTAAAATTTCAAAATGTTGAAGTTACCAGCAAACCATCACACTTTCTAGTCTTAATGGTTAGCAGCAGCACAAAGTTCATTTTGATCCTTTTGAATCCCCAAAGGAAAAAAACGCTGCTGTTTTCACAATGCAACAGCCTGGTGTGAAATGGATCACAATGCAGAAGGCTTGACTGGTGAATAAAGGCACTACTTGTTTACCTATTTATTGTTTTTTTTAAAAGAAGACTATAGCAAAGAGGTATCAGGAAGTATTTTAACTCAAACCTGTACAAAGTAATAAAGTAATTAACTAAGCAGAGATGGCTGGTCAGGTGGTGTGCTGTAGCTGTATGGTGTGGGAGCTGGCTGATCCCATTGTGAACGGCAGTGACCACATCTGCAGCAAGTGTTGGTTGCTGGAAGAACTCCGGATCAGAGTTGATGATCTGGAATCTGAGCTTCAAACACTGCGGCGCATCCGGGTGGGGGAGAATTACCTGGACACTTTGTTTCAGGAGGCAGTCACACCTGGGAGATTAAGTAATTCACATCCAGTTAGTGATCAGGGACATCAGAGTGTGACTGTAAGTGAGGCAGGTAGGGAGAACCTGAGTTCAGGAGTGCAGGAGCCTCAGCCCTTGACCTTGTCCAACAGGTATGAGATTCTTGCTCCCTGTACGGATGAGGAAAAGGGCTCTGGACAGGATGAACCAGCTGACCACGGCACCATGGTGCAGAAGGCCATTCAAGGGGGGGGGGGGGAAGCAAAAAGACAAGTAGTTGTTATAGGGGATTCTATAATTAGGGGGGACAGATAGTATCCTTTGCAAGCCGGATCGGGAGTCTCGCATCGTGTGTTGCCTGCCCGGTGTCAGGGTTTGGGACATCTCTAACTGGCTTGAAAGGATATTGGAGCGGGAGGGGAATGATCCAGTTGTTGTGGTCCACGTTGGGACTAACAACATAGGCAAGGCTAGGGTGGAGGACCTGTTTGGGGATTATCGAGCACTCGGAAGGAAATTGAAGTACAGGTCCTCGAGGGTTATAATCTCCGGATTACTGCCCGAGCCACGTGCCAATTGGCATTGGGATAAGAAAATTAGGGAAGTAAACACGTGACTAAGGGATTGGTGTGGGAAAGAGGGATTCCACTTCATGGGGCATTGGCATCAGTTTTGGAACCGGGGGGGATCTGTACCGTTGGGACGGTCTCCACCTGAACCGATCAGGTACCCATGTTCTAGCGAAGAGGATAAATAGGGTGGTCAGTAGGACTTTAAACTTCTGAGTTGGGGGGAAGGGAAAGTGAAAGCGACAAGGAATATGGAGTTAAATGGAAAGATAAGCGGCAGGATAGCATATGTGCAGGCAGATTTTAAACTTGAGACAGACTGGGAATGCAGCAAAAAGGAAGGATAACTTAGGACATCTTATGAATTCCAATTCCTCTAATAATAAGAAAGTTAACATTAAGGCACTTTACCTGAATGCTTGTAGCATTCATAAGAAAGCAGACGAACTAATGGCACAGATCATCGTGAATGATTATGATGTGGTAGGCATCACACAAGCGGTGTCCCACAGGGTTCAGTGTTGGGGCTGCAGCTGTTCACATTATATATTAATGATCTGGATAAAGGGACTGGGGGCATTCTAGCGAAGTTTGCCGATGATACAAAGTTAGGTGGACAGGCCGGTAGTACTGAGGAAGTGGGGAGGCTGCAGAAGGATCTAGACGGTTTGGAGGAGTGGTCCAGGAAATGGCTGATGGAATTCAATGTGAGCAAATGCGAGGAATGGCACTTTGGAAAAAAGAATAGAAACATGGATTACTTTCTAAACGGTGAGAAAATTCGTAAACCAAAGTACAGAGGGATCTGGGAGTGCTAGTTGAGGATTCTCTAAAGGTAAACATGCAGGTTGAGTCCGTGATTAAGAAAACGAATGCAATGTTGTCAATTATCTCAAGACGGTTGGAATATAAAAGCACCGTTGTGCTACTGAGACTTTATAAAGCTCTGGTTAGGCCCCATTTGGAGTACTGTGTCCAGTTTTGGTCCCCACACCTCAGGAAGGACATACTGGCACTGGAGCGTGTCCAGCGGAGATTCACACGGATGATCCCTGGAATGACAGGTCTAACATATGAGGAACGGCTGAGGACCCTGGGATTATAATCATTGGAGTTTAGAAGATTAAGGGGAGACTTAATAGAGACATACAAAATAATACATGGCTTGGAAAAGGTAGATGCTAGGAAATTGTTTCAGTTAAACGAGGAGACTAGGACCCGTGGACACAGCCTTAGAATTAGAGGGGGTCATTGCAGAACAGAAATGCGGAGACATTTCTCCAGCCAGAGAGTGGTGGGCCTGTGGAATTCATTGCCACGGAGTGCAGTGGAAGCCGGGACGCTTGATGTCACAAGGAATTAAGGGCTACGGGGAGAATGCGGGTAAGTGGAGTTGAAATGCCCATCAGCAATGATTGAATGGCAGAGTGGACTCGATGGGCCGAATGGCCTTACTTCCGCTCCTATGTCTTATGGTCTTACTTGAAGTCTTTCTTTGTTGGCCAGATTTCACTTACTGGAGCTAGTTGGACAGTGCATAAATGTTTTAATTCCACAGTGTAGTCTTTCAGCAATCTGAGAGATTTTTGACTTATGCTGTCTGGTCTGTGCCTTCTCCAGGTCAATTGAAAGGTTTTCTACGTAAGGCAAAACAAAGTATGATCATGAACTCACTGTTACAAGAAAATGACTATTGCGTGTCTTAATTCATTCATTGCTTTGATTATTAAGAGCAAGAGAAAATAGTTGAAAAATTGGGCTTGATTAGAAAACCCACAACTTTTACAGATAGTCATAACTAAACAGAATTTGTGATTATTATATTTAATTTAAAATGGTGGTAAGCTACAGCAGGTTCTCATTAAACCATAAAATGTTTGTAGTGAATTTCCTTGTGTGCCAAAGGTACTTCAGAACAATAACAAAAATCTAAGAATATAAAAACCTTCACACTGAAACAGCACGCAATTTGTTTCTTTCACTTTTGTCCTGGTCGACAGTTCTTTGACGATCAACTGCCCGACAGTATCTCGGAGATTTCTGCTGTTCAATGTTGGTTCATGATTTTTGAGAAGATTTGTAGCTCAGGTTGATGATAAGTATGTAAGTAAGTCAGCTCGCTGAGCTTGAAGGTTTGTCTTCAGACATTTTGTCACTATACTAGGTAACATCAGCGACAGTCTGTGGTGAAGCACTGGTGGTATGTCCCACCTCTCTTATTTATAGGTCTTGGTGTTGGTAGGTTTGTGGGCTACCATGATGACAAGGGGTCTATTGGCTAACATTTGAATGCAAAGGAGACATCGCACCTGTGCCTAGTGTGATCACCGAACATCTCACATAAACTTTGTAATGGCATTGCAAAATGGAATTCTCAATGATGGCTCAAGTTGATTTATTTTATTCCTTTATAGCCTACAAGATCATGAATTCAGCTGATGGTCCTACAGTTGCCAAGGTTGATCAGCTGAGTTAGCCCAGACCACCGCTTCCTGAGCGTTGCATTTACTTAAGGAGCCATTGGGGAATTGCAATTTATTGTAGATACAAGGGAGTTATTTAAAAATCTTAACCCAGGCTAAGTGTTTTTTATGTGCATAACATACCATTCAAAAATTGCCAAAACTTCAGTAGTAAATTGAGACCGGGTTTGGCAGCTGCCTTCAGTTTAAATCAGTGCTTCTTCTAAATTCTTCTTTTGAAGGGTTATATTTGTCCAACTAGGCACCAAACATACTGAGATGTGTGTGCAACTCTGCTGCCAGTTCCTAACAGCCTCTATTTGAGAAAATCCAGAATTTATGCCTGGCTGCTGTTTAGAATATTTGATCAAATTACTGGAGCTGGCACAAAATGTTACCAAAAAATGGTCATTGTTTAACACAATTTAAATGTGAAGTTCACTATAATTTTTCACATTGATCTCCCATAATAGCTGTATTATTTTTCGATGAGATCAGATTTGTTAAGCTTTTTGTTGAAGTTCACTCCTGCATCATAGCTTGCTCTTAGGCTTTCCCACATGGACGTCATACATTTAGTACTGTATACTGACCTCCTATTACACAAGAAAAACCTTGCGTTTATAGAGTGCCTTTTAATGTTATGAAATGTCAAAAGGATCAGCTCTGTTATTAGACAACAGCTGTCATCAAACCACATAAGATCAACAAAAAAGTAAACGTGGGGAAGCAGAGCAGTTTCTGAAATGTTCGAGAGCTTGAGACTGAAATAACTGAAGCCATGACAAAGAATACTGGAGCAAATGCAATTGTGCATGTCCAAGAGGTTAGAATTGGGAGAGAATGGAAATCTGAAGCTGTAGAGCTGAAGGAAGTTAGAGATAGTAAAAAAATAAGAAGAATGCAGAGAATGTACCAATACAAAACCAAGGAGGAAAGACATGAAATAGCATTTGACTTGTTTGCATGACCAATGACAAATATGTTGACTGACAAACATAGTCTGAGCTGGTTCAATGTGGTATTTACCAACTTGTTTGATGACATATGTAAGGAGGAGATTTTGATTGGCAGATTTTAATGCTTTTCTGCAGCTTCTGGTTTGAACAGTTGAGTGGTTGTAAACTATGCTTGTGTGAATAGAAGTTGATGTGTTTAAGGTTCTGATGCTACCTTGTCTTGTTCCAATGGCCATATCGCATTTTTCATATTGGCAACTAAAATGTATCAATGCATTTGACACTTGCCCACAAACAATGTTCTTTTTACTAGGCTACAAAGTTGTCACCCCACACTGTTGGCAGGTCAAATAACTGGCCTAAGTTTCAGCAGCATCCTTTTGCCGAAACAGAAAGTAGAACCAGAGTTGTCCCTATTTCAGTAAACAATGCCATCATAAAGAAGGTATCAAAATGGGACCTGTTTACTGAGGGGAAACAACAAGCGTCCTACCCTGACCTCCTGTCTAATAATATATTTCTTATGCGATCAATTACTGATGCTTCCTGATCCCCATAATTTAATACATCTGTTTCTGTACTTCTGTTGGAAGGAGTTTTAACACATACGATATTGCTGACAAAGGAGCATTTTGTTGAAATTTTTGATGTTGCACTCAATTTGCAACAATGTTTGGTTTTACGACACGGCGGTGAACCCTTTTTATTAATTAAAACACCCAGCAAACCTCACCTTGCTTTGTAATCTCTTAATATATGAGGAACAGGGATCTCCCATATTTCACTATTTAAAGGAAAAAAAGCAATTTACTCTTTAACTCTAAAAGTGACCATTAACCAAGTTACATCCACTTAAGTTCAAGATCACACAGCGGCTGTTGTTGTCAAGAGTCTGTCTTCCTCTGGCTATCGATTTCCCTGGATCGTCTTTGGTCTTTTGCTGCAAAGGTGTTTCTTATGGAAAAGGTACTTTTTGATAGTGTTTTGAGTGGCAATCTCTCTTGATGGCAGTTTACTCTGTCTAACTTTCAAAATGCCTACTTCTTTGTACACCTAACATTGGATTGTCTCACTGGTTCAAGGTTTGCAAAATCAATAAATTCAAAATCAGTTGGGTTTTAGTATCCTGGAGAATAATTTAAACTGGTTAAATTTGAATTGTTGTCAAAATAGCAACCAAAACTCAAGGTCTCTGTTTCACAGCCAAATGTTACATATTTTCAATTTTCCAGTACACTCTGTCAGATAGTCATATGACAGGTGCTTGTATGCTCTCAGTGCAAAAGAGTATTCACACTCAAAAGTACACACTTTCAACTTCATAACAATGGGGGTGAAAAATGAGCGGAGTCTGCTGATTGTGCTCAGAACATAGAAAGCTGGTACACGGGTGTAGCAGGTAATCAGAAAGGTTCCATAGAATATTCGCCTTTATATCCAGCGGATTGCAATATGAAAGTAGGGAAGCCTTACTGCTACTGTGCAAGTTGTTGGTGTGGCCATTTCTAGAGTGCTGTGAGCAGTTTGGTCCCCTTTATTAATAAAAAATATATTATTTAAATGGAGAGAAGGTTGGCTAGGATGATCCCTAATTTGGAAGGGAATGTCTTTTTAAACTATTTTACTTTCACCTGTTTTTCTAATCAGTCTGTTCAGCGATTTTTGTTATGCACTTCTGGAGCAGGTGGGACCTGAACCCAAACCTCCCTGTCCAAGGGTAGCGATACTGCCACAAGAGTCCCTTGGAGGGAGTCTCTTATCAGCAAAAGTTAAACAGGTTGGGACTCTACTAGTTGGAATTTAGAAGAATAAGAGGTGATCTCATTGAGGCATATAGAATTTGTAAGGGGCTTGATAAGGTAAATACAGAGAGGATGTTTCACATCATGGGAGAGTTTAGGGTGTAGTCTGGGTGCCAGTTTAAGACTGAGTTGAGGAGGGACTTCTCTCAAAGGGTTGAGTGTCTTTGGAACTTTTTACTGCACAGAACTGTGGGGGCAGAGTCCTTGCATATTTAAGGCTAAGGCAGATTTTTAATTGGTAGGGGAGTCAAAGGTTATGGGGTAAAAGGCAGGAAAGTGAATGTGAGCATTGTGGGATCAGCTGTAATCCTATTAAATGGCAGGCAATCTTGAAAGGCAGAATGTCCTACTCCTGTTCCTATTTCTTCTGGTCTTGTGATTGGCAAGTGGGCTCTGATTGGTAGAAACGTCACCCTGAGCAATGAACCAGTGAATGGCTGTTACATTTCTCTCGAGGTATAGTGAAAAGTGGATAATGTCGCCGTGTTCCGGCGCCATGTTGGATTACAGAAGTAGAAGCAGGCATAATGCGTGTATCTGTTCGTTGTGTCTGCAATGTTCGGGCCCTGTATATTAATACGTGTGTGTGCTGGAAGCTACAAGTGCTCCTCACAGCGAGTCCAACTGACAGCCCTAAATTTGTTGTCAGTGCAATTCTTTGCACGTTCAGGATTATTCAGCAAATGTAGAGTCAGTGTCCACTTGCCAACCAATCAGCACTTTCTTGTCATGCAACAAAAATGTTGGTTTTCCCCTTAATTTTGTGTTTTTATTGTCATGATGGGTGCAAAATGAAAAACTTCAACAAAATGTGTTTTTTCAGAAGTACTGAATGATTCAGCAATACCAAAAGAAATAGCAATACAATATATTTGACCATGTGGGGAATACTGTTCTGCAAGCTAGAATCCCTCTACTTATCATTCAACAGCTATTAATGCTCAATAATATTAGATTCCATCCAGGATTTAAAGAATACTCCCTTACAGAGAGAGTGATCAACTAGCTCCCTGAACACCAGTGAAAAGGGGAAAGAAAACTTGTTGAAATTCACGCTAGTCTTCTCTCTTTTAGCCACTAGTTTTCCTGTGCAACTATCCTGAGCTGTTTGTACTTCATCAAGTTTTGTATGTTTTCTGCATACCATGGTCTCATGGAACCATTCACATTATGTTGCAGTCATGGCCTATCACCTTCCCATCGAACATTCCCCTCTCTTCCACATTCTACGTTTTTTTTTAAGTATTAAAAATAGATTCTCTCAACTCTTTTCCTCTTTTCTCAAACTTTGTTGGACTGTAACTGTGGGCTCATTCTTTTTCACTTTTTAAAATAAGCGATCATAAATGCCAATCAGGGATCACGTGGTCAATGAACAATTGCTGAAAAGCTAAAATTTTACATTGACTGTATGGATACCATCGTATCTAATCTGTATAGGCACACCCAGGAGTAGGCCATTCAGTCTGTTGAGCCTGCTCTGTCATTCAATTTGAACAAAGCTGATTGACCAGATCAATGTCTTTTTATCCACTTAATCCTCATAACCCTGTTGACCAGTTGTAATCAATCTGTACCTTAAAAGATACTCAGACAGCTTCTGCTGTTCTCTGTGGTGAAGAATTCAAAGGTCCACAACCTTCTGAGTTCCTTTTTTTTAATTCATCCATGGTATGAGGGCAGCCCTGGCAAGGTCAGTGTTTATTACCCATCCTAGAGGGCATTCGGAGTCAACCACATGAGAGTCACAAAGTCGTACAGCACAGAGACAGCCTCTTTGGCCCAAACTTGTCCATGATGACCAAAATGTTTATCAACACTAAACCCACTTCCCTGCACTTGGCCCATATCCTTCCAATTCTTTTCTATCCATGTGTTTGTCCAAATGCCATTTAAATGTTGTTAATGTGTCCACCTCAACCACTTCCACTGGCAGCTCATTCCATATTTGTACCACCCTCTGTGTAAAAATGTTGTCCCTCAGCGTCCCTTTTATTCTTTCCCCTCTAACCTTAAACTGATGCCCTCTACAGTCCTCGATTTTCCAACCCTCGGAAAAGACTGAGTGCATTCACCCTATCCATGCCCCTAATGATCTTATACACTTCTGTAAGATCCCCCCTCAGTCTCATATGCTGGAAAGAAAAAAGTCCTAGCTTGTCCAACCTCTCCCTATAATTCAGATCGTTCAGTCCAGGTATTCTTGTAAATTTCTTCTGTACTCTTTCCAGTTTAATAGCGTCCTTCCTATAGCAAGGTAACCAAAACTGAACACAATACTCCCAAGTGCGGCCTCACTAACGTCCTGTACAACTGCAACATAACTTCCCAACATATATACTCAGTGTCCTGACTGATGAAGGCCAGTCTGCCAAAAGTCTTCCTCACTGCCCTGTTTACGGAGTAGGACCCTTTAAATGCTGCTTGAGGAAATCTTCCTGAACGCACTTAACAAATTCCAACCCATCTAAGCCCTCAATACTATGTTAGTCCCAGTCATGTTAAGAAAATTAAAATCCCCAACTGTGACAACTCTATTGCTCGTGCAAGTCTCCCCAGACTCCCTGCATATTTGTTCCTCTAAATCCTGTGGACTTACAGTACAACCCCAAAAATGTCACCATCCCTTCCTTGTTTCTTCACTCCACCCACAAAGCCTCACTGGATGATCCTTCAGTTATTGGATATATCTGGTCAGGACCAGAAGATTTATCCAGCTTCATACATTCTAATACATCCAATACCCCTCTACTGTGACATGGGCTGTCCCCAGGATATCATCACTAAATTCCCCAATTTCCCTAGTCTTCATGTCTTTCTCCATGGTAAACACAGGAGAAATATTCATTGAGAACCTCACCCATCTTCTGAGGTTCTACACAAACCTGTCCACTTTGGTCCTGGAGGGGCCCTATTCTCTGTGGGACTACTGCTGCGATACCTCTCTTAATCAAAAATGCATCTCCCGCTCTCTGGAATCCACCACCTCTGTGCTGCCTAAAGCACCTGTACCCTGGCATATTAAGCTTCCATGTTTCTGTAATGGCTATAATATCTCAGTCCCGTGTACCTATCCACACCCTGAGTTCATTGCTCTTACATGTCCGCCTCTTGCATCAAAATAAATGCAATTTAGTCCAACGGGTATTCCTTGTTCCCTGTTGTGTTCCAGTCTGACCTTGCTCCTCACTTTACTATTTCTGATTACTGCATCTCCTTCTCGCCTCTCACTTGCCTCCCTGCTGTTGACTATCCCCTGCCCCCACCAACCTAGTTTAAATCCTGCCTTGCAGTGCTAGCAAACCTGCCAAGGTATCGGACCCCCTTCAGTTCAGGTGAAACCTGTCCCTCTTGAGCAAGTCCCTCTGCCACAAAAACTATCCTAATGATCTAAAAATTTAAATCCCTGCCACCTGCATCAATTCTTTAGCTACACATTCATCTGCCATATCCTCCTGTTCTTACCCTCACTAACAAGTGGCATTGGAAGTAATCCAGAGATTATCACCAACGAGGTCCTTTTTTTAAAACTTTTTTTTCCTAGCTCTCTATAATCACTCTGCAGGGACTAATCCCTATTTCTATCTAGGTCATTTGTGCCAACATGCGCAATGAATCATAGAATCCCTACAGTGTGGAATTAGGCCATTTGGCCCAACAAGTCCTCACCTGACTCTCTTCAGAGTATCCCATCATGACCCATTCCCCTACTACCCTGACTAATGCACCTAACATATACATTCCCGAATACTTGTGGGCAGTTTAGCATGGCCAATTCACCTAACTGGCACATGTTTGGACTGTGGGAGGAAACTCACGCAGACACGGGGAGAATGTGCAAACTCCACACAGGCAGGAGCCCGAAGCTGGAATTGAGCCTTCTGGTGCTGTGAGGCAGCAGTGCTAACTATTGAGCAGCCATGCTGCCCCGACCCCTAGCTGCTGTGGGTCTGGAGTCACATGTAGGCTAGACCAGGTAAGGAAGGCAGTTTCCTTCCCTCAAGGACAGTAGTGAGCCAGATGGCATTTCCCATCAGTTGACAATGGAATAAAAATTCTCCTTCTCTTGCATGTAAGTGACGTTCCCCTTGTTGAGCCCACTGATTCTAGACTACTCAATCGGGGCAACCTCTTTTCTGCATCTATCCCTTAAGTATTTTGTAAGTTTCAATGAAATCACCTCTCATTCTTTCAACTCCAGAGAAAAGGGCCCAGTTTGCCCTGCCTCTTTATGGGACCATCCTAACATCCCAGGAACCAGTCTGGTGAACTTTTGTTCCTCCCTCTATGGCAATAATACCTTTTTATTGAGATTAGAGTCTCTACAGTGTGGAAACAGGCCCTTTGGGCTAACAAGTTCACACTGACCCTCTGAAGAGTAACCCACCCAGACCCATTTCCCTCTGACTAATGCACCTAACACTATGGGCAATTTAACACAGCCAATTCACCTAACCTGCACATATTTGGACTTTGGGAGGAATCCCACACAGACACGGGGAGAATGTGCAAACTCCACACAGTCACCTGAGACTGGAATTGAACTTGGGACCCTGTTGTTGTGAGGGAGCAGTGCTAACCACTGAGCCACCATGCCACTACGGAAACCTAAAATACCCAGGGGTACTCCAGGTGTAATCAAACCAAATTCCACAACAATTGAAACAAGACTTCACTAGTGTACTCCAATTTTTTCGCAGTAAAGACTAACGTTCCTTTACTCTTTGCAATAGCTTGTTGCACCTGAATGTTAGTCTTTAGTGACGTATGGATAAGGACACCCAAGTCCCTTTGTACATCTATACTTTCCAGCTAGTTGCGATTTAAGATACTCTTTGCCCATCTGTTCCTTTTACTGAAGTAAATATTCTCACCTTTTTTTTTATTTTACACAAATCATCAACTTGTGCTGCCAGCAATGTAATACTGTATGGTATCATGTAGATTATTAATACGTGATTTTTAACAAAAAATCAACTAACATTTGGCAGTTATAAAGTGAAAGAGGCAACATGGTAAAATGGTGTGCTTGGAGTGTCGCTATCAGGGCTTCAAAAAAATTGCCGTACAAATAAATCAACACCTGTTTGTTAATTTATTTTCGGTGAGCTGGCTTGGAGAACGAAATGCAAATGTATGGTTAAGCTTAATTAATGCATATGGTTAAAGTGACAAATTGCTGGTTAATTGCATTTTGCAGATAATTCTGCTCCTTACATAGTTCTTTTTGGCTAGTTCTCTGTAGTATCATCAATATTCATTACTTAAACATTAATCCTCTGCGATACAAATCAGGAAAGTAGGTTTCTTGCTGCTGTTTGTTTGTGCAAATACTTTTGCTTGATGCAAATAGTCAATATGCTGGTCAAGCATAAGCTTGACACTGAGATGAGGGATATCAAAACTATCCTGTGAGATAAAGTACCATGATCAAAGGATTACTCTCTGTATATCACAAAAACTCATGAAAGCACTCAGTCTATCTCAGATAATCCTGGAAAGGGAAAGTATCTCAAAAATGTGAACAGAAATTGAAACCAGTTGTCTCATGCTATTACTATGCAGTAAATTCACAAGTGGTTTTGTTTCTGTCAAGCCACATTTACCGTCTGCCTACCACACAAATAAGTAGTGTGACATGTGCGTTCCATTGCCAGTGTGTTGCAAGATAGCATGCTGTAAGTCCCAATGACTGATGGGCCATATCAAGCACCATGTCCCATTGACCATTCCCTGGAGACATCATGTCAACAATGCTCCACCGGTCCATGGTTACAAAACTGCAATCACCAATTCTGCCAATGGAAATAATTTATTAAATCATCTGGATTGTGTGAAAAGTTAACAAAGCCAGCTCTCCTCAATTATAGTGCTGATTTAAAACATTCTTCAGCCGCCTTCACTTTGAAGAAGAATGGGGTTTCAGGAAAAGTACTGTAGATGGGTGATCTTTGACAGAGCAGCTCAAGACTCAAAAGGGTCCAGTATGATCTAACCAAATCTGGTGATGGATGGCTATACCATCTGTGTGATACAGTAGGCTTTCTGCCCTTGGACTGTCTGGAATTAAGATTGGGTGATTAGGATGGGAAAGTATAAAGATTTTACTGAAAATAAATACATTAGGGATGAAGGAAAGATGATACTTGGTGAGGTTGACTGATGTGGAACTAATATGACAGATGGGCAGCCTGCAATTATAAAGAACTTAAGGGAGGAAGGGATTTACTCATGAATGCAGAAGGACACAAGGTTGGAGGACATTTTAGAGCAAATGCACAGTGAGGAAGTTGATAAAATGTCTTTTAATGAGACAATAAAAATAAAAGAGGTAACACGTGACGAGGACAGAAGGTGAGTAGGAACATTTTATTGGAGGATGGAAGAGTGATGAGTAGGAAAGGTGCATTGCGATACTAATGAAAATCGCCAAGATGAGGAATCATTTGGTAGGGACTGAGGGAGGTATTGGGTGACTTTAGTATAATTTAGGGTAAATAGAAGTTGTAAAATCCAATTTATTTTTTTCTAACCCAAATCCATTGGTTGGCAAATTGAAATGAACTGGCAGATAGTGAGTACCAGCTAGTGTATATATGTATACACATTTCCCTGTATTTTGACAATACACTTTAAAACTAGACTATATTCAAGATTTATAACTATAAAAATGCAAGTAGTTTTTCTGTAATTTTTGCTGCATATTGATCTCTACTATACTACTTTCAAGATCCATTCAAGGCTGTTTTGGGTTGTGTTTGATGTGGAAGTTCAGCACCAAACCAAGCTGTTAAGAAATCCATGCACAACTTATCTTTGTGCAACGAGCAACTGTGTCATGACCAGAACACACCCCACTTATCCAAGCCCAGAGAACTGAAAATAGTAAATTTTGGAAGAGCTTTAACATCAAGAATGCTATTGACATTAATGTGGAGGCCTGGGGTTATGTCAGTAAGGACTGCCTGCATACAGTTTGGCGGCAGTTTCTCCTGAAGTTTTTTTTCAAGATTTTAAAGGGTTTGAACAATCAGAGGAGCTCCCAAAAACTAGAGCGTTGTGCTGCCCTTGCAAAGCAGGTCGGCTTTGAAGACCTCTCTATAGCTGATCTACAACAGCTTGTTGCTGAGGAGGAAGTGGAAACTAAAGATGAAAAAGATGAAGTCCAGGATGCAGCAGCACGAGAGCTTTGCACTTCTCTTTTGTCTTCTATCCCGAGGGAAATTGAAAGGGAATTGCAGGTCTTTGGAAGGCAACAATTACAATGCAGAATGCAGCAGGGTAATAGTTCGTTCAGTAAGATATCATCTGGCACTCTGAACAGAAGAGAAAGGGCAAAGCAGCAAAACCTGCATGTCTTTTTTTTAAACCAACCCCTAAGAAACAGTTAGAAGACAATCGACCACAACCATCCACTTTTGCAACCACAATTACACCTGAAGGTGGTGGTGATGTCCCTCCATTAACAACATTTGTTTCAATGTAATGTTAAAATTGCTCTTTTTATTAATAAAATGATTTAACCCTCATTCAGGCAGAGGTATATTTTCTTTGACTGATTTTTGAGTGATCGTGTGTTTTTTTTAAAGTGATCTGCCCCTAACTCCACTTTTCCTATAGGTCCCATTTATATCTATTAAATGATTTTCTATTAAGCAAGGTTTTGCTGGAATGCAACTACAGCATTATAGGAGAACTGCCTGTACTCCAGAAGTTAACACCATTGAGATTCTGCTTACAAATTTAGACCCTAAACCCTCTGTCTCTTAGTAGACCTTTTATCTCTTGTTATACCTATGCTATGTATTCCTACATACATCTCAGAGTTCTTCTACAACTAGAAGAGAATATCCTCAAACATGAAATCAGGCAATCACACAACTATTCCCTGCGTGGTGGTAGCAAACTATTTATCATCTTGACTATCCTGTTACTTACCATTACTAAGTCCTTTTTGTTTTAAACACTCCCACATCCCATCTCACTTGAATGGCCTTCTATGCCGTGGTATTTTAGTCAGTGTGCTCCTATCTCCTTTGGACTTTACCTTCTGATTCAGCAAGACCCTCATACCTGTTGGATATGGAAAAGGATGAAAGTTTCACCTGCCTGGTTCGCAGTTGCACCCTCCTGCATCTGGCCACTAACCAGATCCGGACTACTACTTAACTCGAGGGGTATGCCTGCCTTCTGCCTGCAGTTAAAGAAGGTTTGGCAAGTTATCCTCTTTATATACATACATACTGCCGCTACTCTGCTTCTGTGTTAAGGGGAATGAATGTTTAGGTTGGTGGAGTGGATGCTGATCAAATTAGTCTCTTTTTATTCTGAATGGTGTTGAGTTTTTGAGGGTTATTTGGGTCACAGCCCTTCAGTCCAATGTGTTCTTTGTACTCCTAGTCTCTGCTCTTAGGACACAAAAGAGTGACAAATACTTTGCTCTGACCCATGATAGTTACTACTTTGTTTTACACCTTTTTAAGTTTTTTTTTTCATCTGGACTCAACTGTTGCGCCCTTGCCACTGCTTTTTAAATTAGCGGCACGCCGCTATACCGAAGACTTGATAAGTTCAGATGTCGGGCAGATAGTTCTGTCACAAATGATTTGTTTCCATTCATTTCTATTACCAGAGGTCAACATAGGTGTTTGTAGAAGGTCAGCTAAGCATTAGATTAGATTAGATTAGATTCCCTACAGAATGGAAACAGGCCCTTTGGCCCAACAACTCCAACCTACCCTCCGCAGAGTTACCCACCCAGACCCATTCCCCTACCCTATATGTACCCCTGACTGATGCACCGAACACTATGGGCAGTTAAGCATAACCAATTCACCTGACCTGCACATTTTTGGATTGTGGGAGGAAACCGGAGCACCCAGAGGAAACCCACACAGAATGTGCAAGCTCTGAGGCGGGAATCAAACCAGAGTCCCTGATGCTGAGAGACAGCAGTGCTAACCCACCGTGCCACCCCAAAGTCACTAGTTCGTGAGTCAAGAAGCCCCAGTTTGAGATTTTAGCAGAAATCACACTCCGTAAACTTGTGCTCTTCCAGAACTCTGCTGATTGTATCCTATCTTGCATCACCTTTTTACCTGTTATTTGGGCTAGCTGACTTCCCTGACCCTACGCCTCCAATTTAAAATTCTTGCCTTTGCATTTAAATCCCTGCATGTTCCTGCTTCCCCCATCCTTTTAACCTCCTCCAGCCCTATAATACTCACAAATGTAGGAACATACAAATACAAGTATCGAGTCTGTGCTGACCTTGTACTGATCATTTTGGGACTGTAACCTTTAATGACCTTGTCTAACAAAGGTGTGCCTATCTCACTTTTGAAACTTTAAATTGACACAGCTTCAGTTGTTTCTCTCTTGGATTGAAAGTTCCAGATTTTCACGATCTGCTCAGTGAAGAAGTTTCCAGTATAAAATTAGAGCTAGATTGTTTAAGAATTGGGATAATGTCCCCTTGTTCTGGACTTCCACATCAAAGAAATTGGCTTCTCTCCATCTAACCTCTGAAATCTTTTAATCATCTTAAATCAAATTAGAAAATCCTTTAACTAAGAGAATATACCCCTAATATATTCAATAGTTTCACAATCCTTTTAGCTGCAGTACAATCTTAACAAATCTGTGCTGTAGTGTACCTCCCTACAAAATGAGTCCATGTATCCTGCCTGAAGTACAGAATTGGTGGTGTATAACTACAGCTCTATACATCTGTAAAAGATCAGCCTCCCTACTGTCATCTAGTTTTTGAAATAAAAGCAAATGCTTCATTAGCCATTATTACTTTTGTACTTCTGGGCTAGTTTTCAGTGAGTTCTTTACATGGACCTCTGAATTACAACATCAGTGTGAATCGGCCACTGATCTCTCTGGATATCCACTATATAGCTCTTGAAATTACCTTTCAAACTGTTCAAAATTATATCACTTACCCAACTTGTTATCTCCAATTGCTCTGATTACTCCAAAGTGTGCAAAATATACAAAATGATGGTACAATGTTTTTGTTGTATTCAGATCTTGTGAGCAGGAACTGTACTCTAACGAGTAAAGATGAATCTGCCTTAATTGATAACTTGTTTCCCAGCCACAAGAAGTGCAGTTTTTGAAGTCGATCTCCCAGATCATACTGGTTCCTCTTTTGGGACCCCTCCAACAGTGTTCATCCCATCACCCTACCCTTCCTAGAGCCTAAAACTGTTGGACCCTAGTATAAGTGCATCTGAGCCTATTGTTAGGGTGGCAATGCAGCCTGAAGTCCACTCTGTCAGCAAACCATTTCATTAAAGCTTTATCTACTCGGCTCACTCTACCATCCTTGTCAATTGCCAAGTAGCAGATAATTTTAAAAAAGACATGAGATTCAGACAGTAATTCATTGAATGCTCTATTCAGAGTTCAGAATGCCTTTGAGGTTTTTAAAAGTCAGCAAATCATTTTCTCGGTGACAATCATAATGTTCATTTTGAACATGATCAGTAATTTATTTCCAGTTAACAAAAAGTGTAGCATTATGGGTAAATTCCAATACTTTGAAATGAACAAAAATACCAAAAGAACTGCAGATGCTAGAAATTAGAAACAAAATAGAAATTGCTGGTCTGGCAGTATCTGTGGAGAGATCAGAGTTAATGTTACGGGTCCAGTGACCCCCCCTTCAGAACAGTTAACTTTGAATTCTGAACACAGATGCTGCTGGACCAGCTGAGGTTCTTTGAAATGAGCATCTTTGCCTCCTGTTGTATTGTAGTCTATTTTTGCAGCAGCTCTAAATAATTGTAAAATAAGGTTTCAAGTGCTCCTGCACTTGAATGCAACTTAATTGCTTTGCTTTCTTTCACATTTTATCAAAGATCCTATTTGGTAGTTGAAAAAGATGTAAGGATAAAAGTGAAAAGTCATTGAAAAGGATGAAAGTGCAACGTTCATTCACTGATTAATGCTCTGTTAACTGATCCCATCCAGACCTGATGTTTAAATCCTACAACCTTTACAGGCCAAAACTTGTCAGATTTTTCTCATGGATGTTGGTTGTGGTACTCTGTACAGTGTACAGTTGAATATCTAGCCCATTATCTCTGAGTAGATTTCTCACAAGGCCAAGATCACTTAAGTACAAAAAAAAAAGTCTTGTGTAGGATCTCTCATTAACATGTTTATCTTTCTAGGAAGAATAAACAGAATAAGGAGGTCGATGGACGTCAGTTGGCCTTTTGGGCAGTGAAGCACAGAATAAACCAGTAAATTTGTCCGATGCCTGCAACAGGTTCATTTTGGCCTTTGAATTCACTTACTAATTGGTGTTGAATTTCTGATAATTTTGATCTAAGGGCCCACAGTAAAATTAGAGCTGGATTAAACCTACTCTAATGTAGATCCATTTACAGCAAACACATTGGGATGATAGCTCCCCCAATGGTCTCTGAGTTTAAGGGTAATGCAAGAGGTCAATGGAGTGCATGCAAATCTACTTTAATCAAAGGCACTAATTCAACTGATGGTGTTCTTCAGTAATAAATCTCCCACCTTTTTGAAATCGAACTTCAAATATGTCAGTTCAAAATAATTTCTTTCATGTGTTCACAAGCTATGTTTTTCCAGCTACTAGTTTGATAATTTGATATTTTGTTTTGTAGTTCAGTTGGTAGCAGTATTTGTTCTGAAGATGATTCTAGATTCTGGCATGGTAGCTATGTGGTGAGCACAACTGTCTCTCAGTACTAGGACCTAGGTTCAATTCCAACCTCCGGCGACTCTGTGGAGTTTGCACATTGTCCCCAAATTTGTATGGGTTTCCTCCCACAATCCAAAGATGTGCAGATAAGGTGAATTGGCTATGCTAAATTGTTTTTACCTCTATGCTAAATTGCCCATTGTGTTCAGGATTGTGTACGTTAGGTGCATTAGTCAGTGGTAAATGCAGAGTAATAGGGTAAGGGAATGGGTGTGGGTGGGTTACTCTTTTGGGGCATCAATGTGGACCAAATGGCCTGTTTCCACACTGTAGGGATTCTATGATTCAAGTTCAATTCCAGGACCTCAGTGCACAAATCTAGGTATGCTCCAGTGCATTACAGGAAGAGCACTAAAATTGTCTCAGGGTGGTGTCCTTTTAATAAATATCAACTAAAGGCCCTCAGCTGGAGGGAAAAGATCTTATGATGCTGTTTCAAAGAACACCTGGGAAGTTATCCCAACATCCTGACTAATGTTTTTTCCTTGACCAACACCACAGTATCTAGTCATTATCATATTGTAGTTTGAAAGAGAGCTATTTGGCACAGCTTTTCTGCATACTTCCTGCATTATCACACCGACTATTATTTCAAGTCTTTCATTGGCTGTAAATGCTTTTGAGATTTTGTGTGATTAGGCATTGTGTGTGAATCCTTTTCTCTAAGTTGTTACCAGATCCAGTACAGAGATCTTAGATCATGTTCTCTTTAGAATTTTTAATGTCACAGTATTTATGATTTAGTTAAAAATCACACAACACCAGGTTATAGTCCAACAGGTTTATTTGGAAGTACTAGCTTTCGGAGCACTGCTTCGTCAGGTAGCTAGTGGGGCAGGATCATCAGATGCAAGATTATAGTGTCATGCAACTGATATGATTTATTGAACAAACCTAGATTGCTGTGAAGTCTTTTATCTTTTAGAATGGATTGCAGGTTTTGATTCATTAATATAGTAGTAGCCCAGAACTACTTTCAAGTCGCATTCCCAAGATAACTTGAAGTTTTATAAAACAAAAGTGACATCTCAGCTCATACAATGCATTAAAGGTGTGAGGTTAGAGTCTGGTTTGACCTTGCTGCTTATTTTATTTCATCTCTTGTAAGTTAATATACATTCATCATCGCCATAATACAGCGGTAGAACTGTGGTTCTTAAAACCTTGCCAGTAATTATTTACTTCATAAATACTAATTGCCATTATGTTTATCAAAAAAGTAAAACAAATGTTTGTACGATTTTTAAAAAAGCAAAAGATTTAAAAAGTTGTTAAAATTAATACTACATAATTCAAATCTTAAAATGAGTAAAAACACTTTACCCAGAAAATTCTTTCAAGAGGAAAACATGTTTGTGCGCATTATCCCTATTGAGCAAGTGTCATTTCCTGTATCTTGTCACTGCCTGCAATGGTGAGATAACATGGTTTCATGTTATATCGTATTAAGAGTGGTCTCTAAGTAAGTTGAAGTTTTAGAGTCATGGAGGGTTGATACTGAAAGAATAAAAAGCCATATAAAATCATAAAAAATCAGAATGAAGGAGACCATTTGGCCCATCGTGTCTCTGCCAACTGAAAAAGAACAATCCAGTTTAATCCCACTTCTCAGCTCTTGGTTCTCAGCACTATGTGCATATACAATTTCATTTTTAATCATTATGTATTTCATTTTTTAAGCATACTGGATTTTTTAATGCATTTAAATTTAGAACATTGGTTTCGCAAACTACATTGTACAACTTACAAATTAAGTAATCAGTAGTATTCAAGTCTCTGAAATAAATTAATATTCTTCTACTGCTGTTCATGACTGAGCAAGAGGCTGAAAGGAGCAGTTTCAGCTCCTGACAACTTTGAAGGTTCAACTTAGTCAAAGAAGTGACAGGCTTTTCCCACTATCAAGCAAACGACTGAACAGACCAAATAGTCCTGGGCTAGATTAAGTCATGAAGTTCACGATACTGCAGAACCACCTACCTTATCTGCAACATGACTTGATTCAGGAGAGTGTGAATAGGATAAGGGGAAAAGTTCAGAATAAGGTTGGAATGTATGCTTGTGGAGCACATGTCCACCATCTCTTAATTTAGAGGATCCTTGTTTCTGCTCAGACCTTTTGAGGAGTTTTTTTTTTGTTTTTGTTTTTAGAGCTAACCTAGAAGCCCTGCAAAAGAAGTTGGAGGAGCTTGAGCTTGATGAGCAGCAGAAAAAGAGACTTGAAGCCTTTCTTACCCAGAAAGCCAAAGTAGGGGAACTGAAAGATGACGATTTTGATAAAATATGTGAGCTGGGTGCTGGCAACGGTGGTGTTGTTACCAAAGTGCGTCATAAGCCATCAGGACTTATTATGGCAAGAAAGGTAAGTATATATTAGTCAAATTTGGAGTTGGCTGACCTGTTCCTTTTGTTGTAGCAAATACCCTAGTATTTAGCAACTTTGCTTCTCCTCAGAATTGGCTTTTCTTGGAAAGTCCAAGTTGGCTTTGACTGTATATAGAGTCCAAGAAAATTCTAAATCAATTCAGAAAATTAGCCTTTAAGTGGACATGTAGCATCCAAGAATCAGAAATTAATTTGTCTTACATATTTTGTGGAAAAGATAATATAGAAGCCAGGTACATTGGAGTCAAATTAATAATAAATCATAAAATTCACAGCTGGAATCATTGAGCAGTTTAAGGATTGTGATAAATTATCGTCATTCCAGAATGATGTCACTTCTTCTGAAGAAGTGCCATTGGATTCAAACCATTAACCCTGTTTAGCACTTTTAGGTTTTATTTCAGATCTGCTGCATTTGCAGGATTTTGCTTTTATTCAAGATGCTGTCTGCCCTCTTAGCTGGGTATAAAAGATCCCATGGTACTATTGCAAAGAGGAAGAGAGATAATTATCCCTGGTATTCTGAGCAATGTTTATCCTGAAAAAAATCAGATAAACAAATTACTTTGTCATTGTCAGTCATATGTGTGAAAGTTTGCTGTAAGCACATTGGCGACCACAATTCCCACATTGCAATGTGACTACACCTCAGAAGTACATACTTGATTGAGGGTCTGGGGTAGTCATACAAAGTGCTTCAAGAATGCAAGCTTATCTTTTTCAGCTAATTGGGAAATATGGATATCGCTGGAGGAATTGGCTTAGGACAGATGCTGTGTTTAATGATTTGAGGTAGTTTAATGGCTTTTACTGCTGGCTGCTGTTTTCATAGTTTAATTTATTCCCTCGCAGTCGCACAGTGAGTTTTTAGTGTCTCCTTTCTAGTTGAAAATGTGAATATTAAAAGAATTGGCAAAAGTAAACTTCAAAGGCAACTGCAAGACATGCTTCTACAATTGTGTCAGTGGACTTTAAAGGCCTGATCAAGTACTCAATTAACTTTGAATTAAATGAAGGTTGTTTGGCCAGCTAGTATCATAGCATGTGTGGAAAAATAAAAGGAAAACTGTCTCTATGTAAAATCTGTGTTTAAAAACTAGGTAGTTTAATTCATACCTTCCATCATTAATTTGTATGCTGAACCCGATTTAAGGCAATGTGTGAAATTCTGTACCCCACCTGAGTGAATTATTGTAGATGTCTGTTAGGTGCACTGATAGAACTACAATATATTCTAAGAATTCTATTTTTTCATTTTTGTTGGAGTTGTAAAATCCTACATAATTCAAAGTGAAAGACATCATAACTAGGTTTTCCTTTTTTAAAAGTAGCAAGTTCAAATAGATTCTTTGTTGATGACTAACTCCAAGATTTTGCTCCTCTTTCTCCAGCTGATTCATTTAGAAATAAAGCCTGCTATACGCAATCAAATCATCCGAGAACTCCAAGTATTACATGAGTGTAATTCACCGTACATTGTAGGCTTCTATGGAGCGTTTTACAGCGATGGGGAAATCAGTATATGCATGGAACACATGGTGCGTATTATGACTTTCTCTAATGGGTCTCAGTACTGCCCTGGCCGTGGATCATTCAGTATATGTTACAGATTTAGCTGTTATAAAGCCTTTGCAGCCATGTGTCAGTCATTTGGGGTATCTGATTGGAGAAAAATGTATCTAATTCGCTTGTATATATTTTTTTGAAAAGAGTTTTTGAAGTTCTGTTAAAATTTCAGTGTGAATCTAAGTGTGAAGTATGCATTGTTTTTAAAAAGTGTGCCTAATTCTTGCATGAAAATCACCTAGAAGATGTGCTCGTCTACATTGTGACTGTTCAATCTGTAACAGTTTTATTTTTCACCAATTCTAATTCTCTTGAGCAAAGCTATTTTCCTCCAAACACAAAAGTAATGAAACTGCATTCATCCGATACAATTTATCAAACACAGCCTACTTTCTAAAGGTTTTTTTCCCTAACTTGGCCTGCTAATGCTTTATATATAAAAATGCAGTTAATATGTGCCATTCCAGCAACTCATTGGGCAGTTGTGATCACGTGGCTGTCAATAATTATGCTCCTTAGCTGTTCTACATTAACAGTATTGCTGACTGATAAGCACTTAACGGTTTTCTTCTATGTTTGATAATTAAAACTCCAGATATGTGCCAGTAAAAGTAAAACAAAAAGAAGTAGTTTTTTTTTTAATTCATTCATAGGATGTGGCATACTGGCTGGATCAACAATTATTGTCTATTTCTAACTGCCCTGCTGAAAGTGGTGTTGAACTGCTTTCTTGCTC
The DNA here is from genome assembly GCF_004010195.1 of Chiloscyllium plagiosum. Lineage (NCBI taxonomy): Eukaryota > Metazoa > Chordata > Chondrichthyes > Orectolobiformes > Hemiscylliidae > Chiloscyllium > Chiloscyllium plagiosum. The sequence goes on from NC_057740.1 coordinate 5,215,196, forward strand.
CACTGTCCACTGCAGTCCATTTGATATAGGAAGACACCAATGTTCTGTTAGGGAGTTCCAGCATTTTGACCCAGGCAGACTGAAGGAGCAACAATATATTTCCAACTTGGGATGGTCAGGGTTTGGAGGGGATCTTGCAGGTGGTGATCCCATGTGTTTGCTGCCTTTGTTCTCTACATGAATGTTCATGTTTTTAGAAGGCGCTGTCTAAGGAGCGTTGGTATATTTTTGTACTTCATTTTGTAGATGGCACACACTCCTCTGAGTGGTGGTGGAGAGAGTGAATATTTTTGGTTATGTGCAGTCAAGTGGGCTGCTCTGACCTGGACAGTATCGAGCTGCTTAAGTTGTCGAAGCTGCAGTTATCCAAGCAATTGGAGAATCTTCCATCCTGAATTGTGCCTTGTAAATAGTGGGTAGGCTTTGGGATGTTGGGAGAAGAGTTCAATTCCTAGCTGCTGACCGGATCTTGTAGCTACCATATTTATATGGCTGATCCATTTCATTTTATTGACAATGGTAAACCCCGTGATGTTAATATTGAGCAGTTCAATATGGTAATGCCTTTTGAATGTCAAGAAACAATGGTTAGATTCTCTCTTGTTGGAGGTGGTCATTGCTCGGCACTTGTGTGGTGCAAATGTTACCTACTATGTATTAATCCCCAAAACTGGATTTTGTCCAAGTTTGCTGCCTTTGGACATTGACTGTCTCCAGTGTCTAAGGAGTCACAAATGGTGCTACAATGAGCAGTCATCAGTGAACATCCCCACTTCCTCCTCATAATGGAGGGAAGGTCATTGACCAAGCAGCTGAAGAAGTTTAAGTCCAGGTGGATGGTAGTCAGACAGTCAGTCAGTTTTCCAGAGTTACAGATATCACTTGTGGATGTGGAACTCTGTGCTCATGAGCGTTGTCTCTGGTCAAACTGACTCGCAAGAGGTTCATTTTAGTCATTGTTTGCTATTGTTGTAAGAATTCTGTTTGTCTTGCCCTCCGGTGAATATTTAAAAAGGGATTGGGAGCTGAGGTCAATGGCAATGTGAAATAGAGGAGCTATTGAGGTTGGGGAGGGATGCAAAGATTTCTGCAATTCCTTTTTATAGTTAAAGTAAGTTATTTGGCAAGATTTCTTTCTAACTTAGAGATCAACCGAACTTTCATTAGACTTCCTTGAATTTGATTGCACTTAAAATTGTGAAGGGCCAATATATGTCTTTGAAGGGATAGTATTCAGATCTGTAACAGTTGAGAGAAGCAGCCCATCTACTGGAATATAACATTTATGTGTATATTTTATGTATAAAGCATTTAGATTAGATTACATTACTTACAGTGTGGAAACAGGCCCTTCGGCCTAACAAGTCCACACCGACCCTCCAATGAGCAACCCACCCATACCCCTACTTTTATCCCTTTAACCTAACACTACGGGCAATTTAGCACGGCCAATTCACCTGACCCGCACATCTTTGTGTCATCCAGGGCCTCCGGAAACCGGAGCACCCAGAGGAAACCCACGCAGACACGGGGAGAATGTGCAAACTCCACACAGTCAGTCGCCTGAGTCGGGAATTGAACCTGGGTCTCTGGCGCTGTGAGGCAGCAGTGCTAACCACTGTGCCACCGTGCCGCCCACTACTGACACTAGGTTTGCAGAACTTGAATATTGCTGAAAAGTGGGGCATGTTGCAAAACATCTTGCACTCATCAAAGACATGAATATCAAAATTCAAACAAACACCAATTGTACCGCAGGAGAAAAATTTGGTTCACAAACTGAAAACTCCCCATGTTTCCAGTTAACTCTTGGCAAAATCTCAACCAATCAGAGTCAGCTCTCTGCTTCTTCTTTTCTCGCATAATAAATTGTTGTGATTATTTGAAATATTGGCATTCTTGTGTTCGTCCTAATGAAAAATGGAAAGATTTGACACCTGTCTGTCTCCAGCAATAACATGTATTTGTCTGTGGAGCCATACAGGAATAAATTAGTTTAATTTTGTTTTTCCTGCATCCTGTCCTGAAGTCACTAACTTCTAATGTAAATTCCATAGAAGGAAAGGCCTTTTTTAGTTCATCAATCTTATGCCATCCAGAATCCAGGTTTTTTTTCTCTTCCTTCCTCCATCTTTGCATTCCATCTCTCTCATCCATACGATCAAGTATAGTTTAAAAATTGCTCAAGTTCTCTTAAGAGTTATCCTGTGCTTTTTTTTTATATGCACACCTGGATTTGTTGTCCAGAGCTGATTATCAGGACCGTACAACCAAGTCTTATCAACTTCCACCTCCACATAAGGACACTAAGGTTAATTACACTGGTGATCATACCATCTAACTCAGCACAAACTTGGAGGTGAATCATTGTGCAGGTAAATGCATCCTGCACTGTCATCCAGGGCCTACCTGCATCCTTTTCCACTCTACATGGTTAAACAAACAGCTAGTTTTTCATGTACTGCATCTGATCTCCAGTATGGAGGGCAGATATTTGCCCACCAGAAGAGGAATGGAGAAAGCTGTATAATCAAGTTTATTTTTAGTGGAGCTTTTCTGTGCTCCCTCATTGCTTTCCTCTGCTTGATGAAAAGCAAGGACAAATATGGAAGGAACAACACTAATGCCAGTCTCTGCCAACATTCCAGTATTGGGAAGCTGCAGACTAGATGTCCATAAGAATGTGAAGCATTAAATTTGCAGATGGTTTCACAATGAAACAGAGACAGACCAAATTGCCACTGGTTGACATCTATTTGATCCTAGCGAGTGTAATCATCTTAGTGTGTACAACAGGGCTGTTTGTAAGTATATCTTTGTAACATTGTAGCAACAGTCTGCATTAGAGAAGCTTGTGTTAAGTGAAAACCTTTGTTAATTTTTGGTATGTTGTACTGCAATTATCTCTGGAGCGTGCTCTGTATTTCTATTGAGTATTACTTGCCCGTAATACAAGACCACAGGGTGGCACGGTGGCTCAGTGGTTAGCACTGCTGCCTCAGGGTCCCAGGTTCGATTCCAGCCTCGGGCAGCTGTCCGTGTGGAGTTTACACATCCATCCTATGTCTGTGCGGGTTTCCTCCGGGTGCTCGGGTTTCCTCCCACAGTCCAAAAATGTGCAGGTCAGGTGAATTGGCCGTGCTAAATTGCCCATAGTGTTAGGTGCATCAGTCAGAGGGTCGGTGTGAATTGGTTGGGCCGAAGGGCCTGTTTCCACACTGTAGGAAATCTAATCTAACCAGCATCAGTATTTTCAATGTTATTTGCTTCATCTGCACTTTGTTTTTGTGAGTTTTGCTCCATAGATCTCAAATATATAATCCAATTCATTTGTTTTTTTTTTGCAAAAGCTTGATTTGCAGTGAAATCTGATGCTCAAGAAGAGAAACTTGAGGTTTGGAACTTAAAAATACTTTCACTTCCAAGATGAATAATGGAGCAGTGCATGAAACAAATGTAGCATCATATGTGAACATTCTTGTCAGCTTATTATCCAAGCAAGTTCCTGGTGCATAAAATACAAAGTAACTGATTCACTCCAAGAATAATATCAGGACAAGGTAACAGATTTGCCATTTGCACAAAATGCGACCCCATGCATGCTGTGCATTCCAGTCATCACTTTATGGAGCTGACAGTATTTCAGTTTGTTAGTACCTCAAAATCAAAATTTATCATACTTTGTCCCCCACTTTAATTGGAACTTGACATGACTCTAATTCATTGGAGGGCAGGGCAAATAGCCAATAAAGCTAATTACCAGACGATAATTCTCCAATTATTTTATATGAATTGCAGCAGTAATTGCCTAGGGTAATAGTTGTAGAATCTATGGGATAAGAAGGAGGCCTTCAGTCCATCACGTACATACCAGTTAAAAGCCACTGAACCATTATAATTCCATTTCCAACACTTGGCCCCGGCCTTGTATGCCTTGGCATTGCAAGTGCACCTCTAAAGTGGTACGGTGGCTGGTACTGTTGCCTCACAGCACCAGGGTCCCAGGTTCAATTCTAGTCTCGGGTGACTGTCTATGTGGAGTTTACACATTCTCCCCATGTCTGCGTGGGTTTCCTCTGGGTGTTCCGGTTTCCTCCCACAATCCAAAAATGTGCAGGTCTGGTGAATTGGCCATGCTAAATTGCCCATAGTGTTAGGTGCATTAGTCAGAGGGAAATGGGTCTGGGTGGGTTTCTCTCCGGAGGGTCAGTGTGAACGTGTTGTGTCAAAATGACCTGTTTCCACACTGTAGGGAATCTGATCTAAAAAAAATACTATTAAAGTGTTGTGAGGGTTTCTTCCTCTGCCACCCTTACACGCAGTGCGTTCAAGATTCCCAGCTGCCTCTAGGTGAAAAATATTTTTTTCTCGCCATTTCCTCTAAACCTTCTGCCACTTACTTTAAATGTATGCCCCTAGTCATTGATCCATCCATCAAGGGGAAAGTGCCTTCCTCTGTAACCTATAAATGCCCCTATAATTTTATACTTCTTAGTCATGTCCCCTCTCAATCTTCTCTGCTCCTCGGATAACAACCCCAATCTGTCCAATCTCTCTTCATAACTAAAACTCACCAGCTCAGGCAACATCCTGATATATTCCTCTGTACTCTCTTCACTGTTAACACATCCTTCCTATAATGTGCATTCCAGAGCTGTAACCTAACCAACATTTTATACAGTTCCACCATTACTTAGCTGCTTTCAAAATCTTTGCCTTGACTAATAAATGGAAGTATACCATATGCCTTGGTAACCACTTTATCCATCTGTCCTGATACCTTAAGGGACAGCTGTATATGCATACCAAGGTACTTTTGATTCTCAGTGCTTCACAGGGGTCCTATTGCTCATCATCTATTCCCTTGCTTTGTTTGTCCTACTCAACTGCATCACCTCATTTATCCAGATTGAATTCCAACTGTCACTGATCAGTCTACTTGACCAGCCCACCTATATCTTCCTGTAATCTCAGGCTGTCTTCCTCAGTATTTACCACCCCACCAATTTTTATATCATTTGCAAACTTACTGACGAACCCTGCCACATTCAAATCTAAGTTATTTACACAAACTGTGTAAATGCCCCATTGTCCTGTGGGGTCCCACTGGACAAAGTTGGAAAAACTGCTCTCAGTCATCACCCTCTACGTCCTGTCAATCAGCTGATTGTGGATCCAATTTTCTTGTGTTGGGCTGTGCCCACCCAGATAAGTGGGAAATATTCCATCACACTCCAGATTTGTGCCATGTAGATAGCGGACAAGCTTTGGGGAGTCAAGTGGTGAGTTACTCAACACATTATTGAGCTCTGACCTGCTTTGTAGTCACTGTATTTATGTGGCAAGTTGGGTCAATGGTAATCCCCAAGGAAGTTAAGAGTTGGGAATTCAGAGATGGTGACACTATTGAATTTTAAAGAATGGTGGTTAGATTGCACACAATAAGAAATAGTTTTGGGCTCCATATCTAAAGAAAGATGTGCTGGCGTTGGAGGGAATTCAGGAAAGGTTTATAAGATTGATCCTGGGGATGATGGACTTGATTTATAAGGCACAGTCGAGGACTCTGGGTCTGTATTTGATGAAGTTTGGAATGATTGGGGGGGTTGATCTCACTGAAACTTTCAAAATACTGAGAGGCCTGAATAGATTGAATGTAGATGATGTTTCCACTACTAGGACAGACTAGGATCCAAGAGAACAGGCTCAGAGTGAAGAAGTGACAATTTAGAACTGAGATGAGGAGGAATTTCTTCAGGTGATGATTCTATGGAACTCATTGCCAAAGAAGACTGTGGAGACTAAGCCATTGAGTGTATTTAAGACAGACATGGAAAAGTTCTTGATTAGTAAGGGGATCAAGGGTTGTGGGGAGAAGACAGAAAAATGGGGTTGAGAAACCGGTCAGCCATGATCAAATGACAGAGCAGACTTGATAGGCTAAATGGCCTTGTTCTGCACCTATATCTTAGGGTCTTGTGTGTATATATCTTATGGTTTTACTGGAGATTGGCATTAGTGTGGCGTGAATGTTACTTGCCACTTTTCAGTCCAAACCTGAATATTGTTCAGATCTTGCTGCCTTTGAACATGGACTGTTTCAAAATCTGAGGAGTTGCAAATATTCCCACTTCTGACCTTATGATGGAGGGAGGGTCATCGATGAAGCAGCTGAAGATTGTTGGGCATAGGTTACCACTCTGTTGAACTCCTGCATTGATATCCTGTAGCTGAGGTGACTGACCCAACATCCACAGCCATCTTCCTGTATAAAAGGTGTGAATACAATCAGCTGAGAGTTTGCACCCGATTCCAGTTTTATTAGGGTTCCTTGATGCCACATTCATTCAAATACAGGACATACCTGGGCAATTTTCCACCATTGTCAGGGAGATGCCAGTGTTCCAACTGTTGGAACAGGTTGGCTAGGTGTGTGGCATGTTCTGGAGCACAGGTCTTCAGTACTATTGCTGGAATGTGTCATGGTTATCTTTGCAGTGCCTCCAACTGTTTACTGATGTCATATGAAGTGAATTGAATTGGCGGAAGACTGGTACGTGATACTGGGGAACACTGAAGGAGGCCAAGTTGGATCATCCACTTGGCACTTCTGGCTGAAGATTGCTACGATTGCTTCAGCCTTACCTTTTGCACTGATGTACTGACCTCTTCTATGATTGAGGATGGAAATATTTGTGGAGCCAGTGCCTCTAGTGAGTTGTTTAATTGTCTACTACCATTCAATGTGGCAAGACTTGCAAATCCTTAGATCTGATCAGTTTGATTGTGGAATCATTTAGCTCTGAATATCTTTTGCTACTTATGCTGTTTGGCATGCAAGTAATCCTGTTTGGCTTCACGAGGTTGACTCTTCATCTTCAGGTATGTCTAGTGCTGCTCCTGAGTATGCCGTACTACACTCTTCATTGAACCATGGTTGATCCCCAGGCTTGATGGTAATGGGTGGATATCCTGGACCATGAGGAAGCAGATTTTGCTGGAGTACAATTCAGCTGAGTTTGATTTTAGCTTCAGGCGATTGTCTGTGTTTGTACATTCTCCCCGTGTCTGTGTGGGTTTCGTCTGGGTGCTCCAGTTCTTCCCCCCCCCCCCCTCCCCCCGCAGTCAAAGATGTGTAGATTAGGGTAATTGGTCATACTAAACTGCCCACTGCGTTCAGGGATGTGTATGTTAAGTGCATTAGTCAGGGGTGAGTGTAGAGTAATGGGGTAGGGAAATGCATCTGGGTGGCTTACTCTTCAGTGGGGACTTGTTGGGCTGAATGGCCTGTTTCTGCACTGTGGGGATTCTTAAGAATTTTTTTGGAATTCTGTTTTTGTGTTCTGCCCTTGATGTTATGTTCAATTCTAAGCTATTTCCCTACCTGGAACTGTATACATCTATAGCATAACAACAGACTAATTGGTCATTACCAGCATTCAGACATCAAACAGGCTACATCCTATTCTAATGATCTCTTCGCACCTTATTCTGTCTCCTTGTATTTCTTTTCCCTCGAGTATGCATCAAGCTTTCTCTTAAATAAACCAATGTGACCTGTTACAACCACCTCATTTAGCAGCAAATTATTAACAACTAAATTCCATAACTATCTGATGTATGGGTTGGAAAATTTGACTTTTATTTTATTCAAGTAGAATTTTTAAAAATACTATAAATTAAACATCAGTTGCTGCAGAATTTCTTTGTTTGTTGGTCTTTGAATTTATTCCATAGTACCAGACGTGGGTGAGAATCAAAACAAAGGTGGCACATGCAAAACTGCCAGTACTTCACTTTCTTCAGAAATTCTAAGGTCATGCATAATCTTGTTCATTTGAAAGCTTTTATTCTTTTTCTAGGAATCTAGATGATGCATGGCTAAAGGCTCCTCAGTTGTAGGCATCACATCTGACCCAAACCCTGTCTTCGCTCAGTGTTCATACATGCAACGCGTTCTCATCAGGGTCTTCTGTGTAGTGGTGGACAGTGAAGATCTTGGCTTGTGCTTCTCACTAGACATTGAGAGTCTGGCAAAGAGTAGCACTTCTGTCATTTACCTGGTTATACTTGGCTAATTTAGCATGGATCTGTAATTATCCTGGTCTTTGTGAATCATTTTTCAAGCTGTGAAAAGCTGTGCTTTATGGATTTTTAACTTTGAAACTAAATATGTTTCTAAGGTCTCAAAAGGGTCATTTGTTTCGTGTAAGTTGTGACTGCGAAACAGATCTGAAGATAGTGACCATATTGATCTTGAAGGAATTTAGTCCAAGATGACACTTACAGGAACATAGCAACACGATCCCTGAATTCTCAAGATCGGGCTAGAATATCTGAAGACTTGTGTTATGTATATCTCTTGATCAACTGGAATATTTAATCAAACAATATACTCCTGATTCCAAAAGGTGCCAATTTGCTGTACACGCAACAATTTATTATATTAGGGAATGCTATCAGTGCTTCATAACTGGAATAAATAGCTGACCAGGGAAGAAAATTAGAGAATTTTGTCAAAAATACAGGTACTGAAAAGATAGTTAAGCATTGGAGGGAGACTTCCAAATATTACATGCCAAAACTAAAAGTCCTAACCCCAGGTGAAAGGAAAGGAAGTAGTCCAATGCCACAGAATTTAAGGATTTATAAAAGGAAAGACAAAACTATAACCTACAGTGCAGATAGAAGCCATATGGCCCACCAAATCAGCACCATCCCTCCAAAGAGAATCCCATTACTTTTTGGCAGCTCATTCCATACATGCACCCCCTCTGTGTGAAAAAGTTGCCAATTAGGTACCTTTTAAATCTTTCCCTTCTCACCTTAAACCTTTGCCCTCTAGTTTTGGACTCCCCTGCCCTGGGCAAAAGACCATGACTATTCACCCTGCATTTTACATGGCAAATGCAACTAGCCCGCATATCCCTGGACACTATGTGGCAAATTAACACAACCAATCCACCTAACCTAATACATCTTTAGTCTGTGGAAGAAACCTAGAGCAGCCAGTGAAAACCCAAGAGGACATGGGGAGAACATGTAAACTGCACACAGTCACCTGAGGCTGGAGTTGAACCTGGGTCCTTGGCACCTATGATGCAGCACTGCTGACTATTGAGCCATCATGCCATCAAGTGTAAGAGCTAGTGTTAGTCAGTTAAGATCCAGAAGTCAGGTTTGATAGCTGGAGCTAAAGAGGAGTTGCCAAATGGGAAATAGGTAGAGGGACTGGAGCAATTATATCCAGAAGTTAGAATCTCACCCAATCCCTAATTTCCTGTAAATAACATGTGACAACCACTCTGAAGTTGCAATAGAAATGCAAAATAAATACATGTTGCATATGTATCAAGTTATATTTCTCAAAATACTAGCCATGTAAAGATATGGCTGTTTCACAGGCTTAATTCTTGGCATTGTATTTAGCCCATTTTTAAAGAGTAGTAGCACAAGTTTAACCAAAACAGTTTTCTTCAGATTTTTTGTCACATACTTTAGGTAGGCTCAGGCTTCAAGTTGTTTTGGTTAAAAAAAACTTTTCTTTAGAAAAAGGCCGAATCAAGCCTCAGGTCTTTAAATAAGCAAAATGCATCAATTAAGCAACACAAACTTCCTAAAAGTACTTCAGAGGTCTTGTCTACTCTGCTCCTAAGAACTAAACAAGGACAAATTTAACTGGAAAGCACTATTGTCCGAATCGGCTTGGCAGAGCATCAATTTGTCCATCCTTCAACTCCAATCATTGGGAAATGAGATACTCAGCAAAATAGCTAATGCTTTACAACCTTTCTGTATTAAAATCACTTGCAGGTTGGGGTTAGGACTTTTAGTTTTGGCATATAATATTTGGAAGTCTCCCTCCAATGCTTAACTAACTTTTCGGTACCTGTATTTTTGACAAAATTCTCTAATTTTCTTCCCTGGTCAGCTATTTATTCCAGTTATGAAGCACTGATAGCATTCCCTAATATAATAAATTGTTGCGTGTACAGCAAATTGGCACCTTTTGGAATCAGGAGTATATTGTTTGATTAAATATTCCAGTTGATCAAGAGATATACATAACACAAAGCTTCAGCTATTCTAGCCCGATCTTGAGAATTCAGGGATCGTGTTGCTATGTTCCTGTAACCCAGTAACAATCTATCACTAAGGACAGAATTCTGTTCAAGTTGTCATTTGCGCATCAAATGAGACCTGCCAAATATCTGTGGAAAACTATATCCTGCTCTGTCATATATCTCTGAGATTGAGTTCTAGGTAGCACATTCTAAAGGAGCTATAAGACGATAGAGCTTAATAGAACAAAGATGATAAGTATAGCCATTTGTGTGGTGTGGTTCAAAGCCACAGCTCATGGAATAGTCAAGGACAGAAGCTTTGTCATGAAATCAGTAATTAGAATACAAAACTCACAACAACAAGTGGTAGTAATTATCCAGCTTCTTCCTCAAGCCAAGTCTAGGCTAAGTACATGAGGACGAAAGAAATAGAGGGTTATGACAGAGTCAGATTTGAGGATAGAAGAAGACTTGGAGCCATGGCATAAATACTATACATTTTTAAACACACTACTGATTTGGACAGTACTTCACTGCACATAACTGAGTAATTCAGGTAAGCAAGATCCTGGTCCCCCTGTAATTTATTCTAGGACTTCACCTGGTCAGAGTTCCCAGGGCTTGAGAGAATAAATATCATTCCAGATTCCTGCTGCTTGTTTCTATCCTGTGCTTCTTGCCTAGAAAGTGCATTTCTGTGGATGCCAAATAAGGATGGATTTGGCTTGGTGGCAATCCTTTCCGTCCCAATACCAACCCACCCACCCAAGTTTTCAGTACTCTTTATTGTATTCTGTTGGTACTTATTGTGTGAATTCCCCAATTATCAGAGCATATCTGATGAGTGAGAACTTGAGGAGACATGAGCCAAAACCTTCAGGAGATTACTAGGAAGACGAGCAGCAAGGGGATGTCTGCAAAGAATTTTCTTAATGTTTTTTTAAAACATGTTATCAGCATCTCTTGTGCTGCATTTAAGTAATTTATGCAAATACTATTTGATAGTGCAGATAATATGCATGAAGAAAGTATATGAGAACTGCTTTCTGACCAAATATTAACTGGTGAGAGACTTTTCTTTGTAAGAGTTTAGGCTAAATCAGTTAGATAATTTAAAAATGTGTTTGCAGTAACCTCGTTTCTGTTCTTCACTCCTTGAGTTCTTTGATATTTGATCTGCAAGAAAGTCATTCTTGATCCCACATAACGTTCTTTGTTTTGAAAAATCAGATATAATACACTGTGATAGCACTGCCTGTGAAATCGTTACATTTTGAAATGTTAGATCGATGTTGTCTTTATCACATGAGAATGCGTTTCTACTTTGCTGCATGACACGTTTGAGTTTTCTTTACTTCACCAGAAGTCTCCTACAGCCTGTTGTGATTCATCGGGTAAGGGGTTGGTGGGAATCTATCCACCTTGTTGACATTTTTTCAAGAAGAACAATCTCACTTTTTCAAGGCCAGTTCAGTATTAGCAAATCAAAAGTACTGTGGGAATTTCCCTGGGAGAATTGTAATAATGTTTTGGATACTTCTTGGGGTTAGCTTACTGTTGCTATGTTGCTACTCTCCTGACCATATTTCATTGCAGCCGTATCTGCTTTAAGCTGCTTCATTGGTTGTAAAGTGGTTTAAGTAGTCCCAAGGTCATGACATATATCCGTAATGTGTAAGGATCTGGCTGTGTCAATAACATCAGTTTAGGTACTCTTGTTTTTTCAATTGAAAACAGAAAATGTTGCTGTGTATTGATACATTGCACTAAGGTAAAATTGGGAATTGACATTTGGCACAGTGAAGCAGATATTTCTGAATTCTCCCTTTTGACTGTCAATTTATAAACCACTAGAGGGTGCACTTTGTATATTTAAAAAGCAGCAGCATGTTGGAAATTTTGAAAACTTAAAAAAATACAAAATCTGCAACCTTCTAGATTACTTAACTCAAGTTAAAAGAGCTTTGTCGAGACCAGAACTTAGTCTTGTGTTCAAGATGACCTTGCACTTTAAGGTAAATGTTAGGGGCTGATGGTGGTAGCTTGCAAGATCCAATTGATGTTGGAACTTTCAGACAAGGAATGGAGTGGGAAACAACTGTGTTCCCGGACCCTGTTTTCGATAGCTTTCTGTGATACAGACTTAAAATTTTGTGTACTTATATGCACTAACTAGGACAAGGTTGATAACAACCAAAAGCCTGGTGTCGACTCTTGGCTACCACACATGAGCCAAGAAAATTTAGGATAAGTACTGGAAGACTTCTATTTTGTGATGTTAGGCATGACCTTAGGAAAAGAGTAGATAATGCAAATAAAATTGCTGCCTCATAGTGTGAAACCTGTTCTTATTTTAATTCAATGTTTATAAATTAGTTTCCCCATTATTTATTAAATGTGTGTTGCACATGTTTAAGGAGCATAAGTTTTCATTTTTTGCTATGTCTATTTAATGTCTACATTACAGTATCATGTTTCAATGGTTTATTTGCCTGAAATGAATTTAAATGATTTTTTTTTAGTTTGAAGCAGTGTGTGCTGTTTGTAAACTGCTGAAGAGTTGCAATGGCATAGTCTTCTGGGTCTTTGTTACCTGTTGTACAAATGTATCTGCCTGATTGACAGAATTTTAATTATTAGATTGGCCTCCTTGAGCCAGTAAGGCAACTGAAGGACCAAAGCTATCCACTGCTTTATTCAAGCCAGTTGTACTGTGATAGTAGAGCTGTTTAGTTTTGTAGCCAAATGTAATGACCATTTGCGCAGTCAGTTGTCTGGTATTTTTGTCAGTTCTGCAGTATTTAAGGCTGGACAAAAGAACTTGCATCTAAATCATCTCAATCAGTATAGTTTTTCACAAAATTATTCAAGTTCTCCCTGTTGTTTTTAGGATGGTGGCTCTCTAGACCAAGTCCTGAAGGAAGCTGGTAGAATTCCAGAGGAAATCCTGGGAAAAGTCAGCATAGCGGTATGTGTAATAAATGCAGAATTAGACATGTAATATGAATGCATACCCAATCTGAAAACAAAAATTGAATGTTCCATGATATCTAGTTCTAATCTATAACTTGCCTTTCTATTCTCTTGCAAAAATACTTTTCTTAACTTTCAGAAATTGCAATTATTAAGGACGGTAATAGATGAGCATCCAGACTATATCCGGCCACCTCTGAGCGTGATGAGTTACTGCTTATCCTTCTGCAAACAGTTCAATCCCAGTTCTATTCTTCATCACTTTTTAAATCAATTACAACATGGCTGAAAGGTTAAAGTTTCTTCTTATCGTTTTCCCTCCCCACCCAGATGAAGACCTGCCTGCACTTGAAGATGATGAGATTGGAGTTTTCTTATTGTAAAAAATCTCATTTTTGCCTTGCCCCTATCTACAAAATATCCATATGTAAATAAACTCCACCTTACCTAGGATATAGGGTTAAGTGAGATGGGTTTACCCCAATATTGCCCTAATAAAAACGATGCCCAGTATGATCCTAGGTCAGCTGGATTACAACGTTTTCAGTTTGACCTGAATTAGTGGTCTCAGTAGGGCCACTGCATGTTCTCATGTCTCGAGATGAGGAACGGAGAATAGAGTTCTCCAGAATTCGTACGTCTAACCAAAGATTGCAGGAAACGTTCAAGCTTGTGCATACTGTATGGTGATCAGATGTACTGTTATTGTTCCCTTACAATCAAATAGCTTGCCAACACTGAAGCATACATTAAGAATCACTTAATGTTAGAGACAAGTATGTTAAGGCTGTACTGTAGCAATGTTACATTTTTTTTGGTTCACCTGTAGCCTGGCAAAATTCCCTCATAGCTTATTGCAATCTTACTTCACAACTCCGTTTGAATGCTTAAATTCTTAGTCAGTTTTCTCAATTTCCAAACCAAGTTGAATATGTTGCAAGTTGGAATCTAGTGTGAAGTGTTAAATCACCATGAAATAACTACCTTTAATTTTAGATTTTGTTGTTAGTTTATGCCAGAGGAAGGCAAATATCACTTTATACTAGCAAAACCTGACTATTTGAGCAATAGATAATGCCAAGAATGTAATTGAAAAGAAAAACAAGGGGGAGTGCAGGAATGTGAACAGCAATTTGAGTTAGTTTCTTTGCTAAGTTCCAACTTCTTTAAGTTATTTGTCTGCTTTGTCAGCCTCCTCTCCAACTGAGGGGGATAAATACATGGCCTACTTATGACTTCCATCACTTGAAGCTGGCAGCCAGGAGGCACCAGGGATTACCTAGACAGAGTTCCTTTTAAACATTCCCCCTGCAAATAGCTATTTCAGTCCCTGGTAATTTGCAAGCTGAGCAAACAGCATTTGATCCAGCATGAGTAACCATTCTGTTTACACTGTGTCACCATGCTGGCTACATTTTCAATCATAATGTCTAGCGTAGTTTTTAAAAACATCATTAAACATATATATTTAGTATCTTCTACAGCTTTACAAGATTTTTTATAGTTTATTATATGTTGGGTGCCTGATGTTGAATGTCATCTTACCCTCTGTGCAAACCTCAGTACTTTGACTACGGTACCTGAAGTTCACAGCTTCTGACTGTAAAGGGGATAAATGGAAATCTCAAAATAGCATTTTTTAGAAGGTGAATTAACTAACTGAATATTTTAAATCAACTTGTCACGACATACTTCTGGAGCAGGTGGGTCTTGAACTCTGGGTACACACAATCCTACTGCACCACAAGAGCCCCCAATAATTGACTATTCTGGGCACTGATCCTCCTTTTTTCTTATTGGAACTGGAAGTTCCTTTTGTTTTCTTCTATGACAGTAATGTTTCAATCATTGAAATTTCTAATTTAGGATGTGTGTCTCTTTTATGTAAAATTGGAAAACATTTCCATTGTGATAAAATAAATAACCTGTGAAATACAGAATAGACACAATGACCTGAACTGGTGTACATTCCTGTATGTATGAATTGATTCCCCAAGGTTTGTAGGTAAACAATCGCATAGCACTTCATACAGGGGTATTGGGAACATAACTTGTAATTTAATGTTCTCATTTTAGGAAAGTAACTCCAGAATGTTAACTTCAAGATGCAGCTATAATGAAACTTATTGTTTGTGAACAAATAATTACTTATAGAAAATACCAACAGTGAATAATGAATATAATTGTGTTAGCTGACTTAAATATTTAAATAAAATAAATGTTCCCAGTTCCCAAACTTTATTGTTGATGGGCCTCTGTTATCACCTGACTACCAAGAACAAAATTGATGAGCCATGTCCAGCAATGAAGGTATGGATAATCAAAGTGGAAATTATAAAGAAATTAAGGCTTTTTGTTTTAGTTCTCACTCTTATAAAATAAGACATGCATTGCCTAGCATCAGCAACTTACACTTGTGAAACACTTTGGGGGTTTTGCTGCTACATAATTGTAATCAGTCAAAATTTCTTGCTCAAAGCAAAATATTATGTCACTGTTAGGTTAATCTGTGAGATGAAAATCTAAATGTGCATAAATTAGTGTTCATTGTACATTTTTAATTCCCCTTGTTTTTCAGGTCCTGAGGGGTTTGGCCTATTTGAGAGAGAAGCATCAAATCATGCACAGAGGTGAGAAGATAATAAAACGAAATGCATTACCTTCATTTGTATGTTTATTTGTGGTAACTTGTCTTTGAACTCGAACACACAGACTATATAGGAATTCACAGTTATACAGTACCTCTAGAAATTGTATATTCTAAATGTTATCTTTGTTCCTTGTGATTCACTAAATAAAACACACAACAATATGATAACTATAGCTTTCAGTGATTTCAACAATGCCAACTTTGCCTTTCGGATGGGCATATTAGATGTTTATATTTTGTTAGAAAAGGAAAACTCTGTTTAATGCAGCTTAAAAGATACAGGAGGCAGAAATACTGAAGTACAAGAAAATGAGTCTGAAGACTTGTTGAAGAAAACAAAGTGTTTGACAGGTGAAGCTCTGGAGAATGGGATTCTCTGAATAACTTGCTGAGGTGGCATCAATGTCATAAGACACATTGCTGCTTTCTGTGCTGTAAACCTCTAACGTGAGTACTGGTTTACCATTTATTCAATCAGTAGGTTACTGTAATATAAATTGTTTTGTGATGCTGAAGAAATACACAACCAGTAGGTGCTAAAATAAAGGCTTTAAAACCACACTTCTGGAGTAGCATATTATCGTTGCTTTGAAAGCAGTTCCTCCAGTTCTTTTATTTGTACTTAAATGTGTTCTGCAGATGTAACCAGAAGTGACTTTAATAAGCAAACGTGTTGCACCAAACTTTAATCGGCTTACTCTGAAATTGAAGTTTCGTTGAAGGACAGTCACATCTTGAAAACGGTCTTGTTTTGGTGGTGGGGAGGAGCAAGATGAGATAAATACAAAACCTCATGGAACATTGAATAAATCGAAAGGACATTTAAAGCAAGTCATTGCTGGGCGTTCCTTTAGGACTGTGTAATGATGGATTTTTGCTTGTAACTATTCACTGATTTCTTGCCTACAAGATAGGCCCACCTGCATGTTCCTGGCCCATATCCCTCCAAATCTTTCCTATTCATTTATCTATCCAAAGGTTTTTGGATTGTATTTGTATTAAGCATTGTAATTCTACCCACATCACCACTTCCTCAGGAAGTTCATTCCATACATGAACCACCCTCTCTGTAAAATAATTTTCCCCTCCCTGTCTTTTTTTAAATCTCTCTCTCTCCTCTCTTCTTAAAAAAAAAATAAAATGCCCATTCTAGGGAAAGGACAATTACCATTAACTCTATCTGTACCTTTCATTATTTTATAAACTTCTTTCAGATTGCCCCTCAACTTCCTTCACTACCGTGAAAAATGTCCCAACCTTTCTTTATAACTCCAAACTTCCATACCTGGTAACATCCTATTAAATTTCTTCTGACCCTCTCCAGTGTAATTATATCCTTCCTATAACTGGGCGACCAGAATTGGACACAGTATTCCATAAGAGGCCTCACCAATTTCCTATACAACCTCCACATGACTGCCTTCTACTCAAAGTATGTTTGCCATGGACTGGTAGGGCCAAAGAGTCTGTTTCCATGCTGTATAATTGAGTATGTATTCACTTTAATGTAAGCTAAATTTGTCAATTAGAAGATTATACAGACTGATAGTATGAGAAGTATAGTGCTCTTGGTCCTGGAATTTTTACATTGTTTTCCAAGTAATTACAATTTTTTTTGTAATGGTATTTGTGTGCTTCAGGTCTAGTTGTATAATCCATGGTACGTGCTTGGATTTATGCACTCCAGTTCAGCTGTCTGCTTCGTGTTTTGTTTACACAGAGGTGTACCTGCTAATTTTCATTAATGAGGAGTCATTGCAAATAACCTGCTGACCTACATTTCTTTCCATTCCATATCTTAACAATTGCACAACTTCTATTCCACTGCAATAAATTGATTTGATTTATTTATTATCACATGTATGTTATTGCAAATACTGTGAAAAGTGAGTTTTTGAAAAGATTTGTAGCTCAGCTTGAGGTTTTGGATGTAGGTTTGTTTGCTGAGCTGAAAGGTTCATTTCCAGAAGTTTTGTTACCTTACTAGGTAACATCTTCACCAACTAGCCACAAAAAGACATGACCCTGTCTCACTAGTGTCTTCACATATGGGTGAGGAAGGACACCACTTCGACTGGGACAACACCTCCATCCTAGGACAAGCCAAACAAAGATACACACATGAATTCCTAGAAGCATGGCATTCCAACTGGAACTCTATCAGCAAACACATCGAGTTAGACCCCATATACCACCCCCGAGAAAAGGAACAGAAAGTGACTTCACCACAAGAAATTACATCACCATCTTAAAACATGAAAATAAAGAAAAGAATCTACAGACAGAAAAATGAAAAAAAACAAAGCAAAGTGTTCAACTTTAGTCTTTAAGTGCTCCACCATGGGCCTGGTAATCAGGCACAAGTCCCCTTTGCCATGCTGCTGCCTTTGGAATGAAAGTCACCATCTTCAGCGCCAACTCTCCTTCACTGATGTCCTCACACTGAGTGCTTACCAATGTGAATGCCACTGTGTGTACTAGGAAATTCTACTCTGCCACTGCCATGAATTTGCCTCGGGCCCAGCCCACTGATGCACTTGCTGCTGTTGCCACCGGATCTCATACTGGGCCCAAACTTGTTTCCATTGCTGCCTCCAAGTGTCTGCGCTGGATGCAGATGCCACCAGGAAAGCAGACTCGTCCCGCTGGACCTGCTGTTATCCGTGCTCCTAGGCCAAGTCACTGCCACCAATGAATGCCATCACTGCAACTGAATTTTTCCCAAGAGGTATGTAAGATAAAAAGAGATTTTAAAAAAGGAAAAGCATACAGAGCGCACAAGGCCTGGCCTCAGAAGCCCTACTCGGCCACCATCTTACTGGACCTTTCTGGGAATGATTTGTTTTTATATTAAATGTATTCCAGCTTTGCTTTTAAGGTTGTGTTGAGATTTAAGCTTTTGGATGCACTTTTCAATCAGTCATGCTGATTTCAACTCTGTATAGACAACATAGACTCTTTCTTTAAAACTGGAGGAGATTTTTGAAGATACAGAAGTGCTAATAGTTGTCAGAGATGAAAGGGTAAGGACCGAGAGAAAGTAAAGTTTAAGTTAGTAAATGTTTTACTTAATATGGGCTGTAGATGATTTGTGGAAGTCATCTGCAATACGACTCAAAATCAACACATTTGTGAGTTACTATTTAGATGTGGACTGGTTGGACCAAAGGATCTGTTTCCATGCTGCAAAACTCTGTTTGAAGATTGGCTAGGCTTGAGTTAGCGAGTAATAGTGGAGCCAGACCTGAACACAGGTTACGACCTTAAAAACTAAAGTTTTGAGAATTTCTGCAGAGCCTCCACAGAAGTTTCATCTTTTAATTTTTACTTCTCAGAAGATCTCGTGGCTCAGGTTGGGTATCAGAGTATCAAATCGTGATGCTTTACACATTATAACCGTGCTGAAGAGTTTGGATCAAATGGTCTTCTGACAGTCATTTTTGTCTGTTACTTCAGTTTTGCAAATGCCATAAACTTCAAAATCGAGTCCAAGGAAGCCTCAGTGATCAGTCTGCTAACAAGTGAGAAAGTCAGTTTGAAAACAACTCAAACAAAGGATGGAATATGGCATCTTTTTAGATTAGATTTAGATTAGATTAGATTAGATTACATTACATTACATTACAGTGTGGAAACAGGCCCTTCGGCCCAACAAGTCCACACCGACCCG
>NC_057740.1:5234627-5268366 GCF_004010195.1 Chiloscyllium plagiosum
GGGAATTGAACCCGGGTCTCCGGCGCTGTGAGGCAGCAGTGCTAACCACTGGGCCACCGTGCCGCCACAAACTGCTGTCAAATCTGAGAGTTCCATAGGGTTTTTTTTTGAAGCACATCTAAACTCAGTGTCTCATTAAAAATACCTCTGCCATTTTTTTTTTTACAAGTTATCAAAATGGCAGCAATTCTATATTCCTTCAGTTCTGTTGCCTTCTTTTTCAGATGTGAAACCATCCAACATCTTGGTAAATTCTCGTGGTGAGATAAAACTCTGTGATTTTGGAGTAAGTGGTCAGCTGATTGACTCAATGGCAAACTCCTTTGTGGGAACTCGCTCTTACATGTCTGTAAGTCTTTGTTCTTTTGTAAGTTTTATGCTGTTTTGCTATTAAAATATAGCAATTTATGAACAATGTGACCTAACAAATAGTTCAAACTCTACAATGGTACAAAATGTTTAATGTGACCCTTTGTGTGATGCATTGTTTAAAAAAAACTGTCAATTTAAGTGTTGTGGTCAGTCAAAAAGTTTAATATTGTCAGATCAATAAGGTAGAAAGATCACAGTTTCTTAAACAATTTAAAATGGCTTCATCAAGAGATTTAGAATAGTAGATTTTACAGATTAATAGGGTAGATGAAGGAAAACATTATTCAAGTCAAGGCATTTTGAACAATTTTATTATGTAACTTTAGGAACATGTGTAAAGTTAATTTTGCTGTCATGCATTTCCAACATGACGGCCCATTCAAACAGGGATATCGATCAAAACTAATCACATTCATTCTCACTTGGTCTCCTGTTAAAAATGAAGAAATACTGTTTGTTGTATGTACAATAACTGCAATAGTACTAATGTTGAATATTCATTTTTTAAAAATCTGCGTAGGAATCACTTTTTGGCTTTTGTTTCACAAACATAGGAAACAGATGCAGGAGGAGACCAATCAGCCCTTCGAATCTGTACCACTATGATCATGCGATCTCAGTATCCCATTCCTGCTTTCTCTCCATTCCCCTTGATCCCTTTTAGCTGCAAGGGACACATCCGGTTTCTTCTTGAATATTTCTAATGAACTGGCCCCAACAGCTCCCTGTGGGAGAGAATTCCACAGGTTCACAACTCTTCAGTGAAGAAATCTTCCTTCTCTCAGTCCTCAATGGCTTATTTTTAAACTGTGACACCTAGTTCTAGGCTTCCCCAACCTTAGGGAAGCTATTTATAAACGCAAACACAATTTTGTACAAAACTAGAGTTTTGCTGGTGAAATATTTAACAGCAAATCCTAAGTTGATTGGTTTGTTGCTATGCAGCACAAATGAGAAAAGGAACTAGTCTAAAGATGTTGCACTGCCAGAATGAATTCAGTCTTTATTACCTAAATCACATTTCCTGCCAGCCTGCACATTGAGGGAGGTGGTCAGGAAGTTAACCAATCCCTGAATATAGTCTTATGGTAATATCTTGCCCAACATGAAAGTTTATGTTCTGTTACTTACATTGGTACATAATGGATTTCGCATCTTTTCTCATGTATCAGTTTCTTTGAAGATTAAATTTGAAATGATGACTTGAGATAATGTTTGTTTGATTTGTTTACTTATGATACAATTTGCTGATATGTTTTTTTTCCTTGTCTGCTAACAGCCAGAGAGATTGCAAGGCACCCATTATTCTGTACAGTCTGATATCTGGAGTATGGGGCTTTCCTTGGTAGAGCTGGCAATTGGTAGATATCCCATTCCCCCTCCTGATGGGAGGGAGCTGGAGGCCATTTTTCAATGCCCGTTGATGGATGGAATGGGAGGAGAATCGCACAGCACTTCACCCAGGGCGAGAGCCCCAGGGCGCCCCATCAGTGGTAAGAAATAAACAGCTTTGTTGCTTATGTTATACTTCTCTCACTTTTTAATACAAAGTGTGTAATTAATCCAGACTCTTTTCTTTCATCAAATTGTTACCTCAATAATGTCAATTTTTAAAAAATACTTCCAAGTTCCATTAAAAATGGGCAGTTTAAAAACTGTCCATTTGTTCAATTTATCCCACTGAAAATTAGCTACTTTCACTCAACTAGATCATTTGTCATATTCAATTGTTTCTGAAAGGAAGCAACTTTATGTAGGACTTAACCCTCGCTGTTCATCAATTTACAATTGGTTGTTGCCTCTAACCCTTTGACTTTCAAAAAAAAAATCTGTGTCACTTCTCTTGGGAAGAACTAGAGTTTGAGGCTGTCATTTCGTGAAGTGCTTGCTTCTCCGTGTCAACCAAATCCATTTAGCTCCAATGTAACCTGGTTACAAAGGCAAAGGAAAGATGGGAAATATTTTATATGCAGGTTGCTATTTTTAATTTAAAAGCTGTTCTCCCTATTAACTCTACTTTTAACTCGATGGCTTTCTTGGGTTTTCCCATGTTCTGACCTGTTGTGGTGACTTTTACTGAAGAGTACCTATATGTACTCCAAAGTATGTGTATTAATTTTTTATAGGAACTCAAAATTGGGTTAGATTGGCCAAAGTCGGGTCATTACACATTTGGTACTGTTGCTGCAAGCATGAGTGGAAACCATAAGTTAATATCTGGAATTTCCCATTCTTGCATCTAAAAGTCCAACAACCATTCTGTGACCTGCTTTTTGGATGGAGACGATGGCTTGTCCACTTGAAAAAGGGTTGTTATATTGAAACAAGGGGAAAAGCATTATCCTAAAAACTTTGATCATTCTTCTGGAGAGTTTTGGTGGAGATGTCAAGCAGTTCCACAGATACTGATGTAGCAATGTTGTTAGTGACCTTTTCTAAATTCAGTTATGTTATTTAACTTTTATTGATTTGGAGCCGATGTCTAAAATGAAAAACCAGACCTGTACACAAACCTGTTGCCTGACATTCCCAATTTGTTGCTTTATAGCATTTCAGGAGCTACCGTTCTGCAACAATACAGTATTTAACATCTATATTGATAAAGTCCTCTCTATCAAAATTGAACAATTCAGTCAAGGACTTTCTTGTCAAGGCTTGTTTCCAATTTTTAAAATTTGTTATTTGTATCCTTTGCTGATGCATTGTGGGGGTTATCTCTCCAGATGTTCAGATCTCTATTTCTCACTGCAACTAATCACCTGATTTGTAGTGAAGTTGAATCTCCAGCATTGAGCCCCATTTAAAAAAAGTTCTTCCTCTTGAGAGGTCATCTTATTTCATTTTGTGCTTTTAAACTACTGGTTACAGGCATGTGAAAGGAAGATTTGCATTTTTGTAGCATGTTTGATGTCACATTATTCCCCCAGTGCCTTACAAACAGTAAGATACTTTGATGCATTGTCAGTTAGGCAGGGGAATTAAACAGATATAAAATTACATTATTCTTATCACTTCTGTTACTTTTATGTATAGAATTCCTGGTCAAAGCACAGGGTTTCTAAGAACAAAATAGCTAGTTTTATCATTGTTCAGCAGAAAATGTCATCATTCTACATAAATGTTCAGAACACTGTTCTTAACAGAGCGCATCCATCTGAGTGTTAAGAGTTTTATTCTGAGAGAGAACAGAATTGCCACAAATCTCTCAGCAGAATCTGCCTTCCAGAGATATCAGCAATAAGTCTGTTGGGGGGGCAACACTGCTTCTCAGAAATCGTACCATGAGTTAATAGCTGGTTTGTTGAAGCATATGCCGGGAGAGTGTTCAGAGATATATCTCTGCAAACTCTGAAGCCTCGTGGTCACGCGGACATTTTAGTTATGATTATAACTGATTCATCACTTTGAGTCTCAAGTCCCTTTTGTACACGTTTGCAACTGCTAACAGAACAATCTGGTTATGCCGAGCAACATATTGCATAATGTGGTGCTCAGTTTCCCATGGGGCTTTGCATATAGCAAAAGCATTACATTAATTTTCCAGTTTTGCCATACTTCAGTCCCCATTTTGGCCAACAGCTTGCCCATTTAAGCCTATTTTCTCCAACTTGCCATTTGTGCCTTCCCATCATTTGACTAAGTGGCCAAACTAATGACCTTCAGATGTGGCATCAAATTTCGCTATCCTAATGCTTATTCATTGCTCCTTTCCAAACCCTTTTTCCTTTGAATAAACTCTACATCTCCTTAAATACTATATCTTCCTTATGTTAGTCCTGCCTTTCTCCTCCTCATTCCAGTGTGCCAAACATGACCAAGACGATAAAAATCATGACTAGAATTAGTTGGACAATGACTAAAACATGCAAGGCAATTCTTATCCCAGGTTGGATATTAACATTTTAATCATCAACTATTTATGGTCTCATGAAGTCCTTCACGAAGTTTAGTGTCAATGTCCTTGTTATGTTGATTAGTCTCTTCTCTGTTTTTGTGCCATTCATTTATAATTTGTTTTGCTTTGTCATCAGCTTGCCCCATGATCGTCTTAGTTATGGAGATCCTCATCCTCCATTTATAGAGTCATAGAGCATTGAAGCAGACCCTTCAGTCCAATTCATCCATGCTGGCCAAGTTTCCCAAATTAAACTGCTGTCACTTGCCTGCATTTGGCCCATATCCCTCAAAGTTGTTGAACCTTTCCCATGATTTTTCAAGTATCTGGCTTGATTTCGCTGCTAATGCTCCCTACATTCTCATGTGATTAGAAATAATTCCTTTAAAATGAACATTTGTCAGTGGATGGGACTTGTGATTTGAGGATCTTTATTCCTGTATACTGTACCAAGATTATTTTAACAGCATTTATGTAGAATAAGATTTTTCTCTCTTGCGCTCAGTCTCTGACTCCAGTAACACTCTTGAGCAGATTCTTTTGTTGCCTCCCCTCTTTCCCCACTCGTACCCAAGATGCTGTTCTCTTTTACGCCGTTATGTTGTTCTTATTACACAGTGGTGGGTGGGGTGGGATCAGAGTTTACAGACACAAGTCAGCACAAACTAACTGGGTTAGGGTGGGAATCAGTGCTTGATCTTTGTTTTTAATCTTGGTGACGGCAGCAAAAAGTTTAAAAAGGCGTGGTCATTGTGGAAAATGTGTTTTTGTTTTTCCTCTTTGGGCAAACAGTGAAACTACAGGAATCTATAAATAGTGACATCAGGCAAACTGAATCTAGTGCTGGAGAAAACTGATAGATAGCTAACCTGGCTCTTCCTTTTCAAAGCAATGACTGTTTGCATGGAAAAAAAATACCTTCTTTTAAAAGAAGACAATTTTGAGTGTCCCCATTGCCCTGATTTTGCTGCCATTTAATCAAAATGAGTGAATTTCTGATATGATATAGGCTCAACGCGACCATTCCCTTTTGATGAAGGTTTTATCTCCCTATTCCAGGCAAGCTGTGGGCCATGCACCTAACAACAGGGCTTCCGAGTTTCCCTGTAGTGGCATCTGGGGCTCTGTTTCATTCTTTGTTTTACATTTTGTTACATTTGGTTCTTGGACACTGTCTTCCTTTCCTTCTCCGTTCAGAGAATGGAGCAGTCATGTTGTAAATCGGCACATTAGGAGAGGGTAAAGAGCAATTGGTAAAATGTTTGTCATGAGGTAACACACTATCCTGATTTAGTTTGGGCCATGTGGGTAATGCCTTCCGAGTAGATGGAGTAAGACCAGTTTACTAAAATATAACAAAAATATTGGAGATGCTGAAACAAAAACAAATTTCTGGAGAAGCTCGGCAGCTCTGGCAGCACCTGTGGGTCGGAAGTAAAATTTAACGTTTCAAGTCTGACTCTTATGAAGTTTCTCCAGCAACTTTTGTTTTTGTTTAAGACCAGTTAACACCCACTTTTAAATCTACAGATGTATGTTGGGTTCTTCAGGCTTGGGAGAGAACATATTGTTATTTCTTGGATATTTGTACACTTGTGGGGGCCCACTCCTGTGACTGCGACTTCCCCTTCTCACTCGATCACCCATGTGGTGGATGTCTGGGTCTTTATCCACCTCCCTTTCTGGAAGAGCCAATATTGTGAAGGATCCAGAACAGGGTAAAGATATTGATTCTTGGGGTTGGTAGTAGTAGGATAATTCCTATACTCAAACTGCCCTTATTATTGCAGGTTCTTTCTGGTGTTGGAACTGTCCCCAGTGATCTTTGTTTACAATTGTAGCTGTTTGCAGCTCCCAATCTGTAAGCCAATCGGGTATGTTTCCTTCGTATATTTAAGAAGATTCTTGCTGAGCTGGTTTAGGGTGCAGATTCCATACAAAGATCTATGGGTTCCTCGAGAGTTTTTAGATACCCTAGTGATAGGGTGTTTAACATATTGCTCAGCAGTTAGAGACTTCTAATGGATTCTTGGAGGATCTTAGTTCCTTCTCCTCCCATCTTAGCAATGGTTTTAAGAGTTGTTTTGTGTCCCCCCTCCTACTGCCTCACAAAACCCCATTGTGGTTCTTGAGTCAGTGAGTCATTTTCATGCATTGAGAGATCTTCCTCGGTCAGGGTAATATGTTGCCACACTGGAGGCCATGTTAAATTGTCTCATTGTGTCAGGGATATGCAGGCTAGGTGGGGTTTCATGGACGTGGTGGGGGGTGGGTCTGGGTGGGATGCTCTTCAGAGGGTCAGTCAACACTGTAGGGTTTCTATGATTCTATACGTCCACCTTTAAAGCCTCAAAATCCCTCCCAAAAACAATGGTTGGCAAAGTATAAAAATGAGCTGGCAATGTGGGTAGTCATTGACTACTAATGCATGTGATTGCTGAAAGGACGGTTGTGGGGGTGAGTGGCTGTGTCTGCAAAAATGTAGTTCTGTATTCCACCAGGTCAACTTGTATACCACAATCTGTTAGTTTTGTTGTTGTATACCATTGGATCAAGAGTTAGCATCATGGAATGTTTAAGTGCAAAATGAATCTATTTGACCTGATATCTTTATATGACTTTTTTTGTTGAGCTGTTCAATGTATTCTAATCCTTGTTCTTTCTTTATAATGTCGTAAACATAATCCTCTCAAGTATTTATCCTGTTGTCTTTTTGAAGCTAGGCCACTTTTGGAATACTGTGAGCAATTCTGGTCTCCCTGCTATAGGAAGGATGTTGTGAAACTTGAAAGGGTTCAGAAAAGATTTACAAGGATGTTGCCAGGGTTGGAGGGTTTGAGCTAAAGGGAATGGCTGAATAGGCTGGGGTTATTTTCCCAGAAGCATCGGAGGCTGAGGGGTGACCTTATAGAGGTTTATGAAATCATGATAGGCATGAATAGGATAAATATACAAGGGTGGGAGAGTCCAAAACTAGAGCGTAGGTTTTGGCCGAAAGGAGAAAGTTTTAAAAGGGACCAAAGGGGCTACTTTTTCACGTAAAGGAAGGTACGTGTATGGTGAGCTGCCAGAGGAAATGGTGGAGGCTGTTTAAAAGGCTTCTGGCTGGCTATATGAATAGGAAAGATTTAGAGGGATATGGGCCAAGTACTGGCAAGATTAATTAGGATATCTGATGGGTATGGATGAGTTGGACTGAAGGGTTTGTTTCTGTGCTGTCCATCTCTGACTATGAAAGTTGCTGCTGCTTCAGCTACCTTTTTTGGGCAATGCATTCCAGAGCACAGCATCCTTTTGTGTTTATTTTAAAAGAAGAAAGCTTCTGACTGTATTTTTTTTTGAAGCAGAAGGTGACCTAACTTGAGTAAAGGTCATGTTAATGGCTTGTTTTCTTTGCTTCTCCGTTCCTTGAGTATGGTCAATGCACCAAAACTGATTTGTGCCGGATGTTTCTGGGGAGCCTTAGATTTCCCAATGACCATTGCTGATCGCATGGACTGGTAATTTAATAGCTATTTTAACAGGTTTACACTGATTATTTAAGACAATCTCCTTCAGTTTACCAGCTATAAAGTCAGATTTTTGTTTTAAATGTGTAGTAAATATTTGAGTCCACTTCTGCTTATTTCAAACCTCTGTTTTATATTCCTGGATGTTCTAATGACTTGTAACTGCTGAGGATTAAAATTTGAAGTGGGCGGCACGGTGGCTCCATAGTTAGCCCTGTTGCCTCACAGCGCCAGGGACCCAAATTTGATTACCACCTCAGGTGTCTGTCTGTGTGGAGTTTGCACATCCTTCCCATGTCTGCATGGGTTTCCTCCAGATGTTCTGGATTCATCCCATAATCCAAAGGTGTGCAGATTAGGTGAATTGGCCATGTTAAAATTGTCCCTAGTGTTCAGGGGTGTGTTGGTTCGTGTATTAGTCTGGGGTAAATTTAGAGCAGGAGGGGAATGGGTCTGGGTCGGTTATTCTTTGGAGGATCAGTGTGGAGTTGTTGGGCTGAAAGGCCTGTTTCCACACTGTAGAGATTCTAAGCTGTTCTGCGGCATGCTATTGCTCGTATGTTGGTTTGTGCTGTAATTTTGCAAATTAAGTAATAGAAGAAATTATGAGCTACACAATTGTTTCCTTCTAATTAGCGTACCATGATTAAATATCCTGGAAAACAGCTCCTTTTCAAGATGAGGTAGATCTAATCTGGCCCTTTTCAAAGATCAGTTTTGCCAAGCTTTTTGATCAAATGATCTGAATTCTAACAAACTGACTAGAGAAGACATGATGCTTATGAAAGGAATGTGGTTTTTCTTAATTTTGGTTTTAAAGGGGTAAGCTTCCTATAACCCATTTTTGTTGCTTTTATCTGAGTTTCAGGCAAACTAGAGGCAACATTGAAGGTAATAATTGTGAATATGGCTGACCATCAAACTCCAGCATGTTGTCAGTCAACTGCAGAATGACTATGGACAACTGCCCACCCATTCTTCTTGGTCTTCCTCCTCCTCTCCCCACAAACTGAATAGTACTTTTCTTGATCCACTTCTGGGTGGATCACTGGACACATTAAGAATTCTACACTCTCTAACCCTTCCACACTTTGTATTTCCCAGGTTAGGTAATTTGGCTGGATGGCAGCAGAGTGATCCACTGAGTGGATTCAATTCCCATACCGGCTGACGTTATCATGAAGGGTGTGCTCTGCTATGTAGAGAGACAGATCGAAATAGAGTTCTGCAGTTCAGATAAAGCACCCTTGGCCCAAGGTGTCCATGCCTGTCAAAAACACTACCTAACTATTCTAGGTTAGCTCAGTTGGCTGGTTGTAATGCAGAATAATGCTAAGAGCATGGGTTAAATTCCTTACTGGCTGAGGCTATTGTAAAGGGTTCTCCTTTTCAACCTCTCCCCTCCCCTCCCCTATGGGAACCACCACCAGTCTTTTCTGTCTAACGAGAGAGCAGCTGGATGGTCCAGCAGGACTGCATGACGTTATTTTTACAAAGGTTTCTGTCTCTGCCAACCATACACGCAGTGACAAACAGAAGTTGCTGGAAAAAGCTCAGCAGGTCTGGCAGCATCTGTGAAGAGAAATCAGAGTTAATGTTTCAGGTCCAGTGATACTTCCACAGAACTGTTGGTAGTCAGGAAAATATTGGTTTATGTGCAGAAGGTAGGGTGAGGTAGTGATAGGTAGTTAGTGATTGGTTGAGATAGAGCCCAAAGAGAGAAGAACAGTTGGACAGACAAAGAGTTTGATAATGATCTGGCTGGGAGGGTGAATAGCTGTTTATGGAGACTGTTACTGGCTAACAGTAGGTACTGTGTAATGGCAGACTGTGTGATAACAAGACCTGGTGTGTGGGGTAGGGGGTCTAGGACCTGGAGTTCAGAGCCTAATATTATTGAACTCTATATAGAGTCTAGAGGGCTGCAGAGTCCCCAAGTAGAAAATGAGGTGTTGCTGGAGCACTGCAGGAAGCCTGTGACAGAGATGTTAGCCAGAAAACTGGGTGATGTGTTAAAGTGGTGATGCTGTTAGAGAGAAATACGGACAGTGGGTTCCATGTTCTACCACCCCCTCGGTGAAAATGTATTTCCTCACATCTTGTATAAACTGTCTGCCTTAGATCTGTCTCCTGTCATTAATCCCTCCATCAAGGGGAAATGTTTCTTCCTGTCTGCCCTATCTATGTCCTTCATTATTTTAAACATCTCAAACATGTCCCCTTTCAATCTCCTTGGCCCTGAAGAAAACAACCCCAGTCTGAACAATCTTGCTTCATGCCTGAAACTCTCCAGCCCAGGCAGCAGCATGTTTTCCTTTAGAGTAGAGAAGATTTGAGGGGGCGATCCGTTAGGGAGTACAGAGTTCTGAGGAGCATAGACTGGGTAGATGGGGAGAAACTTTCCCCTTCTTAAGAGGAGTTAATAACCAGGAGTTTTAAGGTATCGGGCATAGGTTGAGAATAGGATTTAAGGAAAAATGTTTTTACTGAGAGGTTACTGGAACTCACTGCCTGAAAGGTTGGTAGAGGCAGGAACCCTCAAGACATTTATGAACAATTTAGATGAGCAATTGAAATGACAAGCGTACAAAGCTGTAGGCCAAGTATTGGAAGATTAGGCTAGCACAAAATGGATGTTTGGCAGGTATGAACAGGATGGGCTAAAGAGCCTCTTTGCAGCTGTTATAAACTTGAACTATAATTCAGTAATCTGGTTATGTTGAGCAGAGATGTAATTACTTTGGCTGACTTGTTGCTTTTCTACTGTGCAGGACATGGGATGGACAATCGGCCAGCCATGGCTATCTTTGAACTTCTGGATTACATTGTTAATGAGGTTTGTCCTACTTTGTGTGTGAATTTGTAGTGAAAGGGCCTCACTTTATTAAATCACTAACAAGGAGAACTGTTTGGTGGCATAATTCAAAACATGTATGAAGATTAGTTGCTTTTTTTAAATGTTTTAAGCTGTCTTAGTTCTATATCTTCAATCATTCTCAGCTCGATGAATTCATTAATTCATATTTTATGCATTCAGAAATCAAAATTCCCCACTATATTGTTACCTTTTAATTATTACACTAACAATTGAAAAGCAAGCTGATCAGTCTTTTGTACAAAGAAATTTTGGGTAAAACTCAATTTTCTGAACCGAGATATATTTATTAATTTTAGGCTTTGGATTCCTTTTTTTTTCACCTTCTCACCAAAATCTTTCAGCACTGTTGACATGGGAAACAACTCTGAGCTCTAGTTGAGAAGCATATTGTGAAGTCTTGGGCTGCCAGCATGGAGGTTGTGCATGGGAGCTGCTGTTTTCGGTCCCACTCGGCAAATTAGTGACATGTAACATTGGAGTGGCTGGAGAGCTGCTGCTGCTGTGTTCAGTTTTCCCAAAAGCATTATGGGGGATTACACTCCTCTTGAGATTTTGAAGTCAATTTTCCTCACATTTGTCCCTGGGGTTCATCCATTCTGCCAGCAAAAAGCTCTAGAAAGAGAGTGGAGACACTCCTGCATCCCTTTGTCCTGTTTTATCTGTAGTCCCTTAGGAAGTAGAGCAATTACAGGCCCATCACTGCAATTTACTTTGGAGAGAAATTAGTATTTCCAATCTCTTTCCTCTTTCCTGGAATTGTAATAATGAATTGCCACACAAAACTAGCAGAGTATTTTAGTCAGGAATCCTCCCACGGACTGCAAAGTCTGATATGGTTAGCTGCTGGTGAGAGTACAGGAAATGAGCTTTGAATCATAGAACGGTTTACGCACAGATGGAAGCGATTTGGCCTGTCGAGTTCACACTGGCTCTCTGTATGAGCAATTCAGCTCCCCACTCACTCTGTTTCCCTGTAATTCTGAAGTCTTTCTCCAATTCAGTTCTAAAAAGGTATAGTTATAACTGCCTCCAACACACATTCAGACAGTGCAATCAGATCCTAACCACTCACTGCACAAAAGGTTTTTTTTTCCTGTCTCCTTTAGTTCTTGTGTCTTTAATCTGTCTTTTTGTTCCTGACCCCTGCTAAAGGAACCGTTTATCTTTAGCTACACTGTTCAAATTTTTCTCATGATATTGACCACCTCTAAAATCACCTCTGGACCTTCTCTTTGCAAAGGAGAATAATTGCCGCGTCTCCCATCTTTGTAATTGAAAAGTCCCTCATTTCCCACACCCCTCCCCCCCCCAAATATGTGTATTTTAAAAATCCCTCATCCCTGTCACCATTCTTTTATTCTGCATCTTCTCGAATTCCATCATGTGCTTCCTAATGCATTAGGATCAGAATTGAGTGCAGTAAACCAGTGTTTTAGAAAGGTTCTTCATCATGTTCTTGCTTCTTTATTCTGTGCATTGATTTAAAAAGCCCAAGAACCTGTCTACCTTCAACTTTTCTCAACTTTCTCAAATTGGCCTGGCACCACTAATGCCCCTTAAAACTCTAGGATTTATGTGCTGCACCCTGTTTAGAATTGTACCCTTCAGTTTATATTATGTCTCTTTGTTCTTTCTGCAAGAATGTGTTTCTTCATAGAGTCATAGAGATGTACAGCATGGAAACAGTCCCTTCGGTCCAACCCGTCCATGCTGATCAGATATCCCAACCCAATCTAGTCCCTCCTGCCAGCACCCGGCCCATATCCCTCCAAACCCTTCCTATTCATATACCCATCTAAATGCCTCTTAAATGTTGCAATTGCAACAGCCTACACCACATCCTCTGGCAGCTCATTCCATACACGTACCACCCTCTGTGTGAAAAAGTTGCCCCTGAGGTCTCTCTTATATCTTTCCCCTCTCACCCTAAACCTATGCCCTCTAGTTCTGGACTCCCCGACCCCAGAGAAAAGACTTTGCCTATTTATCCTATTCATGACCCTCATAATTTTGTAAACCTCTATAAGGTCACCCCTCAGCCTCTGACGCTCCAGGGAAAACAGCCTCTCCCCATAATCCTCCAACCCTGGCAACATCCTTGTAAATCTTTTCTGAACCCTTTTAAATTTAACAACATCTTTCCGATAGCAAGGAGACCAGAATTGCATGCAATATTCCAACAGTGGCCTAACCAATGTCCTGTACAGCCGCAACATGACCTCCCAACTCCTGTACTCAATAATCTGACCAATAAAGGAAAGCATACCAAACGCCGCCTTCACTATCCTATCTACCTGCGACTCTACTTTCAAGGAGCTATGAACCTGCACTCCAAGGTCCCTTTGTTCAGCAACACTCCCTAGGACCTGACCATTCAGTGTATAAGTCATGCTAAGATTTGCTTTCCCAAAATGCAGCACCTTGCATTTATCTTAATTAACCTCCATCTGCCACTTCTCAGCCCATTGGCCCATCTGATCCAGATCCTGTTGTAATCTGAGGTTACCCTCTTCACTGTCCACTACACCTCCAATTTTGGTGTCATCTGAAAACTTACTAACTGTACCTCTTATGCTTGCATCCAAATCATTTATGTAAATGACAAAGATCTTTAGAACATGACAGCCTATGGGTTGCTGCCTTTGAAATGTGCCAAACAACAACAATAGAAAGTGGGACAGAACACAGCGCTTCATCTGGAGACTCACTGATGATGTTCACGAGCATGGTGACAAAATGTCTGAAAACAAGCCTTCCAGCTCAGCAAACTAACTTACAACCTGAACCTCAACCTGAGCTACAAATCTTACCCAAAATTGCAACTCTTCCTACTTGTATGATAAAACCCTTCAGTGCTCAAGCAATGTGGATAACTTTGTGTCTGCTGTAGCTAATGCTTTGACTGACCTCAGGGAATAAGACAAACCATCTGGAAAAGCTGGTGGATTGGTTCACATGCCTTAACTGTGACTATAACCGAACAAGTTAAAGTTTAGATAGATTCCTTTTGAAGGTTTAGTTCCAGTGAAACTGATTTACTCCCTTCATTTGTGGTTAGTTCTTTATAAGAAACATTTGCATTCATTCTGTCATCATGAAATGTTTGAAGCGTGAATTTTAGTAGTGATTGTATCAGGAGCAGCAGCCATTTGAATATGACAAAGCAATGGTCAGGTAAGTCCTTGGTACTTGAAAGAGAGAGGTGATGGCCATGAAGTGTTGAGCTTTGGGGAAGTGGCGGTCCCATGTTTTCTAGGTTGAGGAGTTTTGACAGATCAAGAATTATGTTGCACTCTGCAAAATTGAGATTATCGGAACAGCAGGACGATACCACTTGGGTTTCCGCTCCAAGTACAGTTGCCAAGTTAGCATTTTCTCTGCATGTAGCACAGCCTCTAAGTTGTGAAGAATAGCAGTAAACATTTACTTGAGAAATTCACCCTCTTTTCTGTATTCTAAAATATAACCCAGTTATCAAGTTCTTACAGCTAGGATTTATTTATTTAAGATGTTGCTTTTATGTCCTCATTAGTTTATAAATGGAAGATGAATTTCAGTAAATCATTTGCAGCCGGAATACTAATGTTAGTGTTTACACCATCCACATGCCAGTTGTCTAAAAACAGTTGTGTTTAGGAGAGAACATGATCACTTCAAATTATGACTGTGTGACTTGAAATGATACCAATTTCTGATGCTGTCCAGAAGGTTCACATCAACTGTTGTGTAAAAATATAACAGATATGACCAACTGACAGCAGATTGTGCTGAGAAAAGTCATATTATTTCCTGACCATTTTGTTACCTTTCCTTCTAGCCGCCTCCTAAACTCCCCATCGGTGTATTTACACAAGACTTTCAAGAGTTTGTAAATAAATGGTAAGTGACAACATGCTCTGTAAGAGCACTGGTCTTCTCATAAATAGTCCAACAAGGATATTTGATGTCCCAAGGTAGTTGTCAGACCTTACTTTTCCCTCTGGCTTACTGCACGGCATCAGATTTTTCTCCCTCCTACTCCTTGTCTCGCGCTTACAACTTCAGCATGAATTAGATTTGATTCTCCTATTGGGCAGCTTAGACTCCTGAAGTATTACACTAGTAACCAATTTAAAATGCAGTTGGGCTCACAGTGAAATCCATTTGTGCACAGTAGAAGCTAATGTACTCATGTTATGGACCAGACCAGGCCAGACCACCTCAAAATATTTCAAGAAAGTAGCCCAGACCCGAACTTTGTTTTAAGCAGCTGGCCCAACCGCTTAGTTTTAAACAAAGCACAAGTTATTTGCAAGATTACCGAATGGAACACAAACAAAACAGAACAAAATATAGAATAGCTTAACTATTTAAAAGCCCAGTTGATGCTATCACAATCTAATGGTGCTGCAACAGTCCTTATCAACACCCCCTCAGCAAAAAGGTAATATCATATACAGGTTCTCACAGGAGGGAGAGGTGGCAGAGAGATTTATCATGGAACCACCTCCTAATGTAGCTGTTGCTTTAAATTCAGAAGCTTAAACTGACTGCTTGCTGAACAAAATCAGAAAAACCAAGTTGGGAGAACTAGCCACTCTCCTTTCATTGTACACATGTTTTTGTTAAAACTTGAAAGCCTTTTTCCTGAGACAGTATCTGTTAGATATAATCAGATTGGCCCTAAAACCATTCACACCAGTCACATCAGAACTTTGGCTTTTGCGACCACTCTCAAAAATAAGCCAAGGACAACCTAACTTTGTTAAAGGAGCAGCATCGTCACACTCTTCTGCTGGAGCCTGGTCTTTGTGGGTAAAAGAAATTCACAACTTTTTTTTATTTGAGGAAAGGGTTATGGAGGTCACCAATCCCTGCTACATTCCCATTGGCAAACCCCTGAGCAAGCCTGGGCTGATTTTAATTAGCTATGATTGACAGTTGCCAACATTGTCATGCCAACCATGATCCAAGTAATCAGTACCGTCTTTTCTCAAGATGTACAAATGGATGTGCCTTTTCAGAGTTTGGTTTTGTGGATTCCAGTCCTGATGAGTACAAGATTAAAAAGCTTCAACTGAGTGTTTCTTTTTAACAGTGTGCAAGTTCTATACTGGCAAGCAATTATTTAGGAGTTCCATCAGATTGAAACATAGCAAATCTAGTTGCTTTAGTCAAGAAAGGGGCAAAATAGAAAGGTGGAAACCACTGATCAGTTAGCCCAACTTCTGGTTGGAAAAATGTTAGCTTATTGAGCAAGTTCCAACAGGGTGCTTAGAAAATCTCAATGCAGTTGGGTAGATTCAACCTGGCTTTGTGAGAGGGAGATCATATTTGACTAATTTATTAGATTATTTTGAATAAGTGACAAGAAACAATTTAGTGGAAATCTTGTTGATGTCATGTATTTGGATTTCCAAAAGATGCCTGTTAAAAGTTACAGCAAGTAATAATAGCTGGTAGAGTAAGAAGTAACATTAGCACAAATAGAGGGGTTCATTATTAGGAAGCAGAAAATAGGAATAATTGGGCCCTTTTCTAGTTGGAAAGTTGTAACTAGTGATGTACCATAGGGATGAATGTTGGAGACCCCATAATTTAAAATATCTATGTCAGTAACTTGGATGAAGGAATGCAGGACGAAGGGACTCGGTGATTGCTAAATATTTTTTCCAGTGGCTTGCAGATGCAGTACATGTGGAAAAATACAAACTTGTCCACTTTTGACAGCAAGAATCCAAGCCGGGTCAGAGACCGAAAAGGAGATTGATAGTCAGAAGCAGGGGGCACAACTGAAATAGTAAATAAATACCTGGTATCTACCTTTCCTAAAGGGAAGGATGCTGCTGAGGCCATGGTGTCAGAGGAAAAAAATCCCTGTCACTAGAAGGGATCACAATGAGGAAGAAATCTTAAATTGTTGACGCTTAGTAGTTAACAAGGCACTGCAACCAGATGTGACGCATGTGAGGATTTTGAAGGAGGTGAGGGTAGAAATTGTGGAGACACCGACCATAAACTTTCAGTCTTCTCTGGATTCTAGGGAGGTGCCAGAAGACTGGAGAATTGCAAACATTACAACTTGTTTAAAAAAGGCTAACCTTGGCAATTACAGACCTGCGAGTTTAACTTTGGTAGTGTGGAAACTTTTGGGAAGTTGTTTGGGATCAAAGCATTAGTCACATGGGGAAAAAGTGGGTTGATTAGGAAGAATCACTATGGATTTCTAAAGGGGAAATAGTATTTAATTCGGAGTTTTTTGAAGCAGGAGCAGAAGGGTTGGTGAGGATAATGCTTATGTTGTGTATACATGGATTTCCAGAAAGCATTCAATACAATGCCACACTGCAGACTTGAGGACTCTTTTGAAGTCATTAAATGAAAGGGACAGTGGCAAAGTAGATACAAAATTGGTTGAGTGATTTAAAAAGTAGAGAGTAATGGTTATGAGATGGTTTTTGGACTGGAAAAATGATTTGTGGTGGAGTTCTCCAGGGATTGGTCTTGGGACCCCTGCTTTTCCAGCTTCATATTTATGATCTGGGTCATGGTGTGCAGACACAAATTGCCAAATCGTTGCAGATGACACGAAACTTCAAAGAATTGTAAACTTAGCGGAGATCAGTGTGGAGCTCCAAAAGGACATTGACAAGTTGAAGTGGGCGAGTGAGGTTCAATGCAGAGAAGTGTGATGTGATGAACTTTGGTCAGAACAACATTGAAAGAGCACATAAAATAGGGTGTACAATTCTAAAGGGAATGCAGGAGCAGAGCCAACTGGGTGTATATGTGCACAGATCATTGAAAGTACAGGTGGAGAGAGCATTTAATAATGTATACTGATAATGGATGATGATGGGATAGTGGAAGGGAATGGGCTTCGATTAGTTCAAAGTTTGTGCGAACAGGTCAGTGCTACATCAAGGGCCAAAGCGCCTGTTCTGTGCTGTATTGTTCTATGTTCTATACCGTGTTCTTGGTTTGTTGGATTTGTACAAAATGCTTGTTAACCTCAGTTTACATAATAAGGAAAGATATGCATGTTTGGAGAGAGTGCAGAAGTGATATACTAGATTGGTTCCAGGAATGAGAAACATCGGTTATAAAGATAGATTGAAGAGGTTGGGACAGAGGAAAATCTGAGATTTTCAACATCATTAATGGGCTGGTTAGAGTAACTAAGGTGAAGCTATTTCCACTGGTAAAAAATATAGGAAGAGGGCACAGATTTAAAATGATGTGCAAACGAAGAAAGAGTGATGTGAGAAAAACCTTTTTCACATAGTGCATAGTTAGGGTGTGGAATGCACTGCCTGAAATGTGCAGGAGGTAAATTCAATCGAGATATTAACAAGGGCATTAACACTAGTAGTGTCTCTATAATGAGAGGACAGCCCTCCAGATAATAAAGCCAATGCAGGCACAATGGGCCAAAACCTGCACTGTAATCGTTGTGATAAGAAGTTTTCTGTTTAAGTCTATGATGGAGCAGTTGTCTTTTTTTCTCAGTCTTTTATCTGTGAAATTCTGTTCCATAGGGAGCTGTAGTGTCAATGAATATTTTTAAGGCCGAATTAGATAGATAGTTGCTTGACAGAAAAGGGAGTCAAAGAGCATTGAAGGTGAACAGGAAAGTAGAGGCCAAAGTTACATCCAAAACAATATTATGAAATGGCAGACCACGCTTAAGAGGTTGAAGGGCCTATTCATCTGAATCTGGATGTTCTCAATGGCAAGACAACAATTGCTGCTCTAGCCAGAAATACAAACACTTGTGAAAAAAAGTTTAAAAAGTTGTGGCTTGTTATCGATTTTCATATTTTTCATTGAGAGTTAACATGTCAGGTGTTCTTGAGTGCACATTACTTCAGGAGGATTCTTGAACATTATGGCTTGACGCTGAGGCTGTTAGTAGAAATCCAAATGTTTTGCAAGCTCTAACAAGTATCAGGAAACCAAGAATGAAAGAATTTGTTTTACTATTTATGATCTCTGAAGATTTAGGACATTTTTATCCAAATCTGAAGCTCCAGATGTTTCAGTTTACACAATAGCTTAATTGCAGCAATTCAGTTGAACAGCATCTTCAAGAAATTACACCTGATGAAGGCTTCCTTCGGTGTGACTAATCACTTTCAATCTTAACAAACTATTTAATATCCAATAGACTAATTCATAGAACAAAGCACTTCCTTCCTTTATGATCCACGTTTGTGCTCAGCGCTTTCACCAAGTTCGGTTTGGTCTATTTTAAGGTGTCAGTACCTAGACATATCTTCCTGTTCACTGTCTCCTTTATTTAAGCAAGCAATTGATACAATGGACATTTGGTGATCCAATATCTTGTCTTCTATAAGATTTTCTGCCATTTTAAAAATGAGCACCATAAAGGCAGTCTCCCTCTGAGAGTGCAGTTTGTACTTGTATTCACCCTGCTGCATGAGTACAGTTTCTGAAGCATTTTGTCCCCATTGTTTAATACTGCATAGCACTGAATTACAGCTATGTATCTGTAAACCACTCAGTGCTGAGGATATGTAGATTACACTGGCCTCTTGATTGTATTGCCTTTATGTTTATATTTCAATAATTAATTGTAATCATCCTCTTGGATTTTTAATTTTGCACCTTCTAAACTCTGAATTTACATGTCAATGTAGTAGTTAAATCTAGTCTTTGAGTCAGGTTTGGCTTAACACAATCTGCTTGAGAATGAATAAGGCCTATACCCCGATTATTATGGTTTGGTTTGCTGGCAGGCATGAGTATTTAATCAGGCTGATTCCCAGCTCTCTGCAACAATGTTAGCCATTTAATTAAATTCAGTATATTCCATGTGCTCAGTGTTCAAAATTTGATGCTCAAAATTATTATACAATTTTATTGAGATGAACAGGAAATAACTTTTCTTTTTGTTGGGTCAGTAACTAAGGTAACCAAAACATTTACCAGCAGTTGAAGGGAGATATTAATGAAAAGCTTTTACAATGGGGTTGTTAAGACTCAGAATCCCTGAAAAAGTGGTCAATAATATTTTTAAGAGAATAGATAAATATTTGAGAACAAAAATGTCACAAGAAAATGGAAAGTGAAAACTGAGCCAGAACAAAGGCCAAATTTAATTATTTTCTTTGTTTTTCTACAAGACTTCAACAATCACCCATTTACATGCATACATGTGCAGCATTCTATTCGACCAAATTCTACATAACAAAACGTTATTGGTGGTAAAATTAAAGATGGTAGTCCTCATCCAAAACCGGAATCTCCTAATGTTAAATAATCACCCTGATCTGGAATAAACCACTGCCATCTGGTTTTCTGCTGTGACGAGATCTCCTCTTCCCTCTCCTCATAAAATAAGTAAATAAATAAATTCAAGGAAATTACTTTTAAGGAATTAACTATTTTCTTCCCCTATTTGCTACGATCATTGTAGCCCACATTCACTTAAATTTAAAACAGCATTGCAAATTTTCAAGCTGGAGTGTCATGAATGTACCAACTCTTAATATGTGCATTTGTTAACTTCTGTAATGCATTCAGGTTAGATGCTATGGTCATCTTTTTATCCTTGCTCAACGGTGCTGGGTGAATAAAGCTGCATACAAGGTTAAAAAGCAATATATTCTAGATCCCAAGTGCACTGGCATTTTTGCAAAGTTGACCTTGGTTTTCATCTATTTTTTAGTATCTTGCATTGTGGCCTATAATTAGCATCTGTGTAAGATACTGAAGATAACTGATAATTACGTCACTCCTCCCACCTCCATCCCCCTCTCCTGAAGATGTGGAGTCTTTGCTTGAGTTCAATACTACTACCACCCAAGGATACCTGACCCAAGTTCCTTTCTAAGCAGTGAGTGTTGGCAGAGTGTTCTTTGTGAAACTTCATAAGTAATCCAGCTCTAGAGTAGGGAGATGGGGGTCAGTCATCGGTCATGGTTTTTTTTTATCTCTATTTGAGTAACCCTATCACAAAATGAAGGTATCATTAGGACAAGCTATGGCAAGTAGTTTTCTAGACACAAGTAACAGCCATTTGGCTATGGTAAAAGACCAGGCGAAAGTGAAGGCTGCAGATGCTGAAGATC
The DNA here is from genome assembly GCF_004010195.1 of Chiloscyllium plagiosum. Classification (NCBI taxonomy): domain Eukaryota; kingdom Metazoa; phylum Chordata; class Chondrichthyes; order Orectolobiformes; family Hemiscylliidae; genus Chiloscyllium; species Chiloscyllium plagiosum. The sequence continues at coordinate 5,255,355 of NC_057740.1, forward strand.
AGACTGGAGTGTGTGGTGCTAGTAAAGCACAGTAGATTAGGCAGCATTGGAGGTGCAGGAGAATCGACATTTCAGGCAAAAGCCCTTCAGGACTGAGGCTCTGAGCTGAGGGGGCGGTGAGATAAATGGGTGGGGCTGGGGGGAAGATAGGTGGAGGTAATGGTGATAGGTCAGAGAGGAGGGTGGAGCAGATCGATGGGAAGGAAGATGGACAGGTCATGAGGGCGGTGCTGAGTTAAAAGGTCCGAACTGGGATAAGTGGGGGGGGGGGGGGAGGGAAATGAGGAAACTGTTGAAATCCACATTGATGCTATGGGGTTGGGGGGTCCCAAGGCGAAAGATAGTGTTCTTCCTCCAGGCGTCAGGTGGTTAGGAAGTGGTGATGCTAAAAGACCATTGTCATCCGTAAACTGTATTCCAGCACAAATCACCACCTGTTGATTGTTCATGTAAAAGGATAAACGTCGGGATATTTTATTATGCCAGAGGCACGATATAAATGCAAGTTATTGTTAATCATACTGTTTTTTTAGTGTCAGAAATGCCTGTTTTAGCTGGGTTTTAAGACTTCATTTTCAACTGGAAGGTTATACATACAAGGCTGGCTCTTATTGATCCCTGCAGTCTGCAGGTAGTCAAACCTTTTCAAAAGCAAACTTCATGGAAAATATTTTTGTCATGTTTGTGTGATTTGTCACGATGTAGAATTTTTAAACACTGAATTTGCTCTTGTTTGAAATATTAATGGTCTGTGTACGTGAGAATGTTCCAGGCTATGCGCACGTAACATTGATTTTGTTTCTTTAGTTGCATTCAACATATAATATATAGTAGTTATATCACAAGATAACGATTGGCTATGAATATGTGTGTAGCTATGTAGCTGAAGAATTCTGCTGAAAGTTGTCAAACCAACATCAATGTAAATTACTGCAATGTTTTACTAATTGAAATTTTTAACTGCAGCTTATTCAAGAATCCAGCTGACAGAGCAGACTTGAAACTACTTATGGTGAGTGAAATTGTTCCATCAGGCCTTTAATTATTTGATTTACATCTATTCTGTAGTATTTTAACAGCTGGCATTCTTGCCAACCTAATTATTCTGCTTAAGATGGCACTTAAGCTCCCCACTTCTGCACAATTAATGAGACTTGTAGTGCATAGAATTTACAATCTTGAATTAGGTCATTTGGCCTGACTGACCTTTGCAGGTGTTCGTGCTCCATACCCTACTTTATCTAATGATTATAACATATCTTTCCTATTCTCTCCACCCTTCGGCTTCCCTTAAATACATCTTGTACTCTCTGGCAGCAAATTTCACAATTTAATCACTGACTGAAGATATTTCTCCTGAATTCCCTATTGGGTTTTTCTGATTTCCACATCACCAAACAGATGGTCATTTTGTTTTGACAAGCCTCAGGCTATTTTGGAGAGTTAATCACATTTTAAAATCCATTTGGTGCTGTTCTAATTCTGAGCAGTCAGTGACCGTGCTAAATTCTTAAATTTTAAAATTTGTGGCAGCACGGTGGCTCAGTGGTTAGCACTGCTGCCTCACAGCACCAGGGCCCCAGATTCAATTCCCGCCTCGGGCAACTGTCTGTGTGGAGTTTGCACGTTCTCTCCATGTCTGCGTGGGTTTCATCCCACAGTCCAAAGATGTGCAGTCAGGTGAATTGGTCATGTTAAATTGCCCGTAGGGTTAGGTGCATTAGTCAGGGTAAATGTAGGGGAATGGGTCTGGAAGGGTTGCTCTTCGGAGGGTCGGTGGGGACTTGTTCGTCCGAAGAGCCTGTTTCCCCACTGTAGGGAATTTAATCTAATCTCTTAAGAAAGTGCAGTTCTAACAGTTAAAAATTACTCAAATGTAACGCATCCTTTTTAACTTATGATCAAATTGCATCTGATAATTTGACTGGGGGTTGCTTTTTTTCTGTGCTTTCAGGTTTAACTTGAGTTTCTGTGTTGAGGTTGATACACCATGTGACTGAAATTGTCTTGGGTTTTCATTCACTGTAACATAATGAAGCCTATGGCTACTAAAAGAATGTAATAGCTTTGATTGAGATTTGTTCTTGTCCCTTCGTTGAGTTTGCTGTACTGGTGATATGTTTTTTTTTAAAACTCAAGTTTTCTGATTTACTAAAGTCAAATTAACACCAAAGTTACAACATCTATCCAGTCTAGCTCATTATAACTGTAAATGAAGTAGTAGTCTCAGGTAAACATGCTTCAATTAGTCCATTTTTTGATACTTGACTAGAATTGTGATAGCATTAAAAGCAACATTTTTTTTCAGTAAGTGAAGCATATGTTTAGTGAATACTGTGGGATACAGTATTGTTGGCTGACATCCAGAGTTTAGCCTGGAACCTTGGTACAAAGAGAAATAATTGCATTAGAGGTAACATACTGTGAATGCTGGAAACTTGAAATAAAGACAGAAAATTCTGGAGAAACACAGCAGGTCTGGCAGCAGCACCTTTGGCGAGAAGCAAAGTTAACATTTTGAGTCTGATTGATTCCTCAATTCTGAAGAGTCATATGTATCAAAGTTAGTAATCCCTGTAATTTATTTTTCATTCCTTTTGATAAAAGCTGAATAGAGAGTTTCTTGAAATGTTTTTCACCTTCAAAATGTCACTGGTTATCGATCCATCTTTACCTAATTATTTGACAAACTGAGGATAAGCATTAACCTTGATGAGTACATGTAACTTACCTGCAACAATGGTTATGATTCTTTGTTAAATTATGAAAGATCAGCCAGAGTAGAAAAATATGTAGATTTCTTGCTGCAATGTTCTATTCATTTATCTTGGGTAAGTTTGATTCAAAACATTGTTACCAAAAATTCTAGTAATCCATTTAGTGTCCCATGGCCTTATGTTTGAGAATGTAATGCAATTACAATGTATAATATTTGAGGGGGGAGATGATAGTCTAATGGTACAATTGCAAAACTATTAATCTAGACACCTAACTACAGCCCTGTGGACCTGGGTTTGAATCTTGCCACAGCAGATGGTGCAATTTGAATTCAATAAAATAAATTACCTGGAATTAAGAATTCACTGATGACCACGAATCTATTGTTGATTGTGTCAGAAAAACCCATCTGATTCACTAATGTCCTTCAGGGAAGGAAGTTTGCAGTCTTCACCTGATCTGGCCTACATGTAACTCCAGACCCACAGCAATGTGGTTGAGACTCAACTACTCTGTGAAATGACCTAGCAAACCACTCAGTTGTACCAACTGCTACAAAGTCTCAAATAAATGAAACCGGACAGATCACCTGGCATTGACCTAGGCACTGGAAAGAACGGCAGAAACAGCCCCATCAACCCTGCAAAATCTTCCTTACTAGCATCTGGGGGCTAGTGCCAAAATTGAGAGAGCTGTAAGCTTCAATGAGATCCCCCTCATCCTCCTAAACTCCATTGCGAATAGATCCAGAGTCCTCAACCCCTCCTTATGACCAGCTCCTCCCAGGATCATTCTTATGAACATCTTCTGCATGCCCTCAAAGGCCAGCATGTCCTTTCTTCGATACAGGGCCGAACACCGCTCAATATTCCAAATGCAGTCTGACAAGAGCCTTATATAGCTTCAGTAATACATCCCCTGCTATGGTATCTAGCCCTCTTGAAATGAATGCTAATATTGCCAACTGAACCTACTTGCTAACCTTAAGAGAATCCTGAAGAAGGACTTCCAAGTTCCTTTGTTCTTTCAATCTCTGAAGTATTTAGAAACTATTGGTAAATATTTCATGCCTTTAGTCTTCCCAAAAGTGCATAACCTCACTCTTCCAAAATTGTGGAATTCCCATTCCAGTATTTGTTCCTAATTAAAATGTAATTATATCACCTCAGCTTCCTAAAATTAAAAACCTAATTGACTACTTTTATCCCTGTTCTATCCTTGTCCTTTTTCATAACTCTTCCAAATCAGCTGAATTATGACCGCTTTCATCAAAGCCTTCCCAACTACTTTGTGAAATTGCCGAGAACTCAATCAAGACCTGTCCCCTTTCTTGAGCCTGCTGTATTCTGGCTTTTAAAAAGAGTAATCCTGAATGAATTTTTAAAATACTGCTCCCATGCTTTCATACTAATTCTATCCCAATTAGTATTAGCATAGGTGAAATCCCAGACTATTACCATCTCTTGTTCTTTGCCTTTCTCAGAGATTTATCCTCAGTTTCTTCTATCTAATTGTTTGGGGGTCTGTAGTACTGTGCTAGTAGTATGGTTGTCCCTTTTTGTGCTTCATTTCTGTGTAAATTATCTCATTTGATAATCCTCTGCCAAGCATCCCTTTCCACCAATAACTTTCTTTAACCAATATTGCAGCCATCCTCCTTTCTTCTTTCTGCCATCCAACCAGCATCTCTTCTGAAAACCCTGTAACCAGGAATATTGTTTTGATGCTTACCATCCTTTCAGCTATGTCTCAGTAATGTTCCAGTCAAGAATTCTTTGCAAGATCTGAGATTTATTTTAAAAAATGCTGTTTGACTGGGTAAAAATAAATCTGCAGTACTCCTAATGGTTTAGATTAGATTAGATTAGATTACTTTACAGTGTGGAAACAGGCCCTTCGGCCCAACAAGTCCACACCGACCCGCCGAAGCGCAAACCACCCATATCCCTACATTTACCCCTTACCTAACACTACGGACAATTTAGCATGGCCAATTCACCTGACCTGCACATCTTTGGACTGTGGGAGGAAACCGGAGCACCCGGAGGAAACCCACGCAGACATGGGGAGAATGTGCAAACTCCACACAGTCAGTCGCCTGAGGCGGGAATTGAACCCGGGTCTCTGGCGCTGTGAGGCAGCAGTGCTAACCACTGTGCCACCGTGCCGCCCACAAATGAATGTGTATATTATAATCATTTTATGTATGGTTGTAGCCTGAACCCAATGACTTGGCTTTCAAGGGATTTTCATCATTGGGCAAGCAGACCAAGACTCATTCTTTGATTGATGAGGGTTACTGCTCAAAGAATGAGGAGGTTGCAGCAAAAGTGGGGCACTACATAATTGTCTGTCCATAATGAGCTGAAAATGTGTTGCTGGAAAAGCGCAGCAGGTCAGGCAGCATCCAAGGAACAGGAGAATCGACGTTTCAGGAAGAAGGGCTTATGCCTGAAAAGTTGATTCTCCTGTTCCTTGGATGCTGCCTGACCTGCTGTGCTTTTCCAGCAACACATTTTCAGCTCTGATCTCCAGCATCTGCAGTCCTCACTTTCTCCTGTCCATAATGAGCCAAGTAACCGCCTGTCCAGATCCTTAATCCTTTTTATTATTATTGTCAATAAAAGTGTCATTGTTAATTTTGATATGTGGTACTCAAAAGTGAAAGAATGTTTTGTTCTTGCATCGAAGACAATAAACAGATGTGCAAGCCACCTCCTTTTTACTTGTAAATCATCTAGTATGGAAGTCAAATCGAAATGCATTTGAATATTAGGCCTTCATTCCCCTGAGTAAAAGCATTGGTGAAATCCCAGACTATATTTCAGGTCGTTGTCATTCGATGCATGACATCTGGGTTGGCCTTCAGTGGCATAATGTTTTTAAAAAACTAATCCCCGCTACCTTGCTGTCACCCCATTTTATTGGTTATGTGATCCATAAGTACATGGCAGAAGGTGAAATTGTTAAATGCCAAGGCTTGATTTTCACTTTTTTATTTTAGGAAAATCTGTTTACACACTTTACTCCCCCATGGGAATTAAAGTATTGCTCGTTTGGAAATGTAACTGTTCCCATTTGAGGGTTTCACTGAACATTAACCTTAATTTCAATGGCTATTGGTTAATTACGTTGGCAGGGGGAAGTGTATTAAAAAGTTTTAAAATGCATTTGTCAGAATGTGAATGTTTTTTTTTGCTAGACAGATGATATACAGTAAATTTTTAATCCAAGTTTATTTAATCTCTAATGACTATATTGAGGTTAGAGAATGTCAAGTGCACCAGTTAGCATACTGAGTTTATAATTCTCATTGTAAAATTGCAGCAGGGGTCAACTGAACTAATTACAATTCAACACTATGTTTCCAAGGTTTTGCAAAAGAATAAAGCTGTCATTAAGGAAAGTTAATGCATCTCTTATGTCCTGTAATCTTATTTCTGTAATGTAGGTAAGACCGTCAGTACAAATGTTATTTTTCACTCCTATCTCTGTTTGATACCTAACTACACCAATTGAAGGACTTGCTGAACAGCTTGGGTATTCAGCTGCATCCCTATTCAACTGTATCCCTACAAAATATTAACTCTTGTTTCTTGCTCTTTTACAGAGCCACACATTCATTAAGCGGTCTGAAGAGGAGGAGGTGGATTTCGCTGGCTGGTTGTGTAAAATTATGGGGCTGAACCAGCCCAGCACTCCAACGCGCACCGCTGTGTGAGGAACGATCAACATCCTTTTTTTTTCCTCCATCCCCACCTTTTGCACAGCTCCTGTCCTTCTTTGCTGATGTCTATCAACCACTATTGATGTGACTGTGGCATCAATTGGGACTTTCCCTGCATTCAGAAACTAAGTGAGGAGTTTTACATCAAGGCAGCATTGGCAGATTCTTTTTAAAAAGCATTGTCTTTCTTTAGCTGGTGAGTTATTCTTTTGGGTGGCCAGTTTCCTCCCTTTTTAGTGTCAATGCCAGTGATGTTAAAGGTATGGTGATTAACAAGAGTGACTTGCTGGAAACCTGTCAGTTGAGAGAGGATTTTTTGCTGCCGGTGAGTTCTGCTAGTTGTCAAAGTGCAGTGATCAACTTCACAGATCTGTCACGTTTCTGCCATAGGTGCTCTGTGGGACAGTTAAACTTTGCTTTCCAGTTTAAGTATGGATATTGGTTTTTGTTTTGTTCAAAATACTTAACCAGAGTGATGCCATTTTCACAAAGGGATGCAAATTGAAGTGGCACATTCAAAATCAAAGTAATGGCTAGGTTGCTTTTCCAGATCAAGTCTGTATAAGCCAAATTTATTCCAACTGTCCTTACACTTGACACTCCTGTGGATACTTAATTAATTTAGTTTTAAACTGGGAATATCTTTAAATTGACACTTTCAGCTTGTTGGTTCCTATAGTCATTCATTCAGCCAGTAATCAAGCCATTGAGTAATTAAACTCCCTGTTGTATGTTTTTCTCATATCACTTCCAAGGACACAGTTGAAAGGAGCTGTGGTAATGGGCTCCTGCATATTTTTTTAAATGACTGAAGTGTCTGTTGATGGAGCAAATTTCTCAAATGCATGACTGGCCATGGGTGGATAATTTGTTCAGTAAAAATGTGCATGCTGCATCAGTCGAAGATATTACTTTAACTGTGTTTCTCTTTTACATGTTTAATAAGGATGCCTTGTAGTTTTTATCCCAATGGAATCATTGCTATTATTCTGGCAGTTTAAAGTTTTGAACTAAGTGGCAGTTCACCAGAGTGACTATTCTGCAGATGTTTGTAGTGTTTTGAGAAAACCTTCTACATTTAACCAACCTGCTATACTAATCAGTGACCAGCTGTGGGCATTCATTCTCCATTAAGACATCTGGAGATCTATAGGTGTTTCCAGGTAGGCCACAGAGTGAATACAATTACAATTTCTTGGCATAATAAGAGTGTCTAAATAATGCATTTGAAAGGGTAGGAGTGCCAGTCCTTGGGGTTATAGATGTGGTTGGTAATTGCCGAGAGCGAATAGGAGTGTCAGTCCCTTTACACCATTAGTTTAGTTTTCAAAATTGACTTCAAACAGACTTTGTTTAATTTTGTGCTAACATGGAAGTGTCAGGGTCACCCTGCATATTTCATTGTTGTACTATTCAGCACTTCTACCTACTTCTTTCAAAGATTCCAGTAATCTTGCAAACATTAGAATTAGTTTTAAGTGGCTATGAATTCACTTCCTCCTGACAATTCTGAGGTGGCTGAAAGATTAATGCTGAGTTTCAAATTGGAATTTTGATATTTCTCAACAACAGATTCACCCACTTTGCACAATAATTGAACAGATGGTGCATACCCTTTTGAAGTACTTGTATGAAAGAGCAGCGGTAGATTTGATAGTGTTAAAATGGTTAGATAAGTTTAAAATAAATTTTCAAAGGATTTGCAATCGTGGAAACACAGTCAAGTAAATTTTGGTTTTGTCCTCCTTTTTAAAGTGATACTTGGTTCTCCTGACCATTAGCCATGTTCAATTTGACAGCAGTCTGTGGGGGAAATTGAGTTTTTAAAATCAGCTAAAGGAAGACACTGTTTTTGCTTTTGATCCAACCTGTTCTTCCTGAGTTGTAAATTGTTTTGGCTTCCTAGTTTTTGTACAAAAAGCAAAAAAACAGTTTTACTTATGTTTCTGTTCTTAAGTTTCTTCTTTAGTTCACTTTTTAAAATTGCTTTTATTTTGCTGCTTCACTGCAAGATGTGGTTTGTAAGCTAGGAGTTTACTTCTGAAGAATAGGGGTTTGATCTTTGCAAGCACTGGCTTTCCAAATATTCTGTTACCATTGCGGGTAAAATGTGTACAACATACTGTGACGTTCCCCTGACTTGCAGCATTTATTTCAGTCCCTAGTAGAGAAAACACTCTGCTGGTTTTCAGGCTTACTACGGTAAATCCTCCTTCTAGTTTTATGTACTGTATTCATCTGAAATTTCCTCAATGACACAAAATCTAGTTTGTTTATGAAGTATATGATTCGCAATTTAGTGCTGCTTAGAGTTGTGCACTTGTGGTGCTCAGTTTGATTCAAGGATAGTCTTGACTATCGCTGTAGACCCAATAGCTTGTTAATTAACAATTTTGCAGATGCAATATAATTGGCCATGTAATGACCATTTCAGCCACTAAGCACTCCAAGGAGCCAGTCAACCAATCAAAGCAATGCGCACGATTATCACCATTTACAGGAAGAAAGGTCAACTTGTAACACTGGCCAAGAATTGTATATATTGAAAATTTGGAGCAATGGGAGTGATGTTGATTGCCAAACCCATTAGCTTTGGGATATTATGCCTAATGGAGTACACCTTCCACTGAGAATGGTGCTTCACTAGTTTCATTCTTTTAATCAGAACACTTTACATTTCATAATTCGGAATCATGTTAATATTCCATTTTCAGCTTGGGCTGCATGGAGTAAGTTGTGAAACAAAAAATGCCAAGTTCTTACAACCTTCTTTCAGGTACTTCAAAGAAGAACTACTCTCAAAATTACTTGTGTAGATTTAGGGTTTTTTTATTTCTGTCTCATTTAATGATTTTCTGACTAAACTATACAGCGGGCCAAGTGCTTCTGAGGCAAACTGCACCCTAAATGCACTTCTCGGGGAATAGGATCCGTTTCAAAGTGCCTGGGGGAAAATAATGAACTTAATTTAAGAAATATAAGTTTAATCTACTGAGGTGTCGAAGGTAAAAGAAAAGCACTGTGATTCGAATAATGGAGTTGAGTTTTGTGCTGGGACATCAGTTCTTTGTGTTGTGCTCCTGTATAGTTGTGTATGGATTGTACATGCCTATGCCTTTAAATAAAATACATGTAAGCTGTTACTGTTAAGGCACTGGTGCAAATTGGTGTATGTCACTATATCAGGTTTATGTTGTTGTGTCCATGCACTTGTACCCTTTTTGTGAAGCCTGTGGGCATCCTGTGCTACTGGATGTGGTTAGCTCTTTTTAAAAAAAAAAAGTCTCACTTTGTGATGTGTAAAATAGATTTGGCTTCTTACAAAAAAAATCACCAGTAGCACGAGTTCTATTCTGGTTGTTTTTACGCTTTTTTTCTTAAGATTTTGCGAAGCAAATGATGTGGACTGAATGTATAATTTAATCATTTGTTGCAAAAAAGTTATTAAAACTGAATTGACGATTGTTCTGTGTGAATTAGCAAATGTACCATTTGTCTAAAGTGTGTGAACTAAGGAAAGAGACTTTCTCCTTTTATTTTGAAGATTAGTGCAGGTATTGTTTGATGGTGGACGGCTTTCAATAGGAATGACCCAGGTTTGATGAGCTGACACGCTTGCACTTTTAAGCGTTCTGTTGGTGCATATTTTTAACTCAAACAACAATATTTGTCAATAAAAATGGCACTTTATAGTAAATTGGGAAGCACTTTATTGAATTGTGTAAAAACTGTACTCAAATGGTTAGCCATTCTAATTAAACTTGCACTCGTATGAATTATTAAAACTGTAAACATTTCCATACTACACGTTTTAACAGCATTATATATCTTCCCTGAAAATAATGTCACAGGGTTGAATAATGCAGAGATTCATTCTTAGAGGTGTGAGGTCAGTTCATCAATTAAATCTGGAATGTTAAGTTAATCTCAGTAATGGTAAAGCATGAACTAGCATCGTTTGCCTATAAATGCCATTTAATTCACTTCCCCTTTAGGGAAGTAAATCTTCATCTTTGCGTAGTTTGGATTACGTGTAATTCCAGACCCACAGAAACATTGTTAAATCTTAACTGCTTGCTGAAATGGCTGAGCAAACCACTCCGTTAAATGCAGTTACAAATGGGAATTCATGGCTGTTCAACTCCATGAAAGAGTACGTTTTAAAAACAAAGTGAGAGGATGGAAAGAAAATAGTCCCCACGCTGGTCATTTGTGGGAATGTGAATGTATCCGAATTCAGATGGCTCTTGAGTTATTCTCCTGGCTGATTAAGTAGACAATCCCATAATGCCTATAAAGTGAGTAAATTAGTTCATAAGTTCCTAAGAGATAGGAGTGGAATTAGGCCATTCTGCCCATCAAGTCTGTTCCATCGTTTGATCATGGCTGATATGCTCCTCACCCCCATTTTCCTGCCTTCTCCCCACAACCGTTCAACCCATTAACAATTAAAATATCTGTCTAACTCGCCCTCGAATTTAGCAACTGTCCCAGCATCCACTGCATTTCGGGGTAGTGAATTCCACAACCCTTTGGGAGAAGTAGTTTCGCCTCCACTCTGTTTTAAATTTCCTCCCCCTTATCCTAAAACTATGACATCTCATCCTAGAATGCCCCACAAGAGAAAGTATCCATTCCACGCCTATTTTATCTATATCTTTTATCAGCATGAATACCTCAATTCCCTCATCTCCCTCATTCTTTTAGATTCCAGAGAGTATAGCCCAAACTCTTCAATCTTTCTTCTTACAACAAACCCCTCATCTCTGGGATTAATCTAATGAACCTCCCTGAACTGCATTCTGATCAGTACTTATCCAATTTTCAAAATACACTAGAAAATGGTCTTTAGAATACCACGCATGTGCTATCTCTTTAGCAGATCACATCAAATATTGCCAGGTCTTATTCATTGAAATCTGTAAATGTATATAAAAATTTAATATTTTAAATATTCAAAGATGCAAGGTTTTCAGAAACTATAGGAGTGAGGGGAGCAGTCTTGGTTAAGAAAGCATTGCAGTGCTGTTGAGAGAGGATATTATGAGAGGGGTGAAGGAAGGAAACTGTTTGGGTTAGATCTAAAATCAAAAGGTCCTATTATATTTATGTAATCTATAGGCCTTCAAACAGTGGGAAAAATGTAAGGAGACTCATTTGGCATAGTGCAGCAAGGTGGCTCAGTAGTTAGCATAGCTGTCTCAGCACCAGGAACTTGGGTTCAATTTCAGCCTTGGGTGATTCTGTGTGGAGTTTGCACATTCTCCCTAAGTCTTGAGTTTCTTCCAACAATCCAAAGATGTGCAGGTTAGGTGGATTGGCCATGCTAAATTGCCCATAGTGTCTAGGGATGCGCAGGCTGGGTGGGTTAGTCATGGGAAATACAGGGGTGGAGGGGGAGATCTGGGGGGAGTTTGGTGGGTGCTGTTCAGAAAGTCAGTATGGATTTGATGGGCCAAATGGTCTACTTCCACTTTGGAGGGATTCTGTGATTTGTGAGAAAATTACAGATGTGCAAAAATTATAGAGTACTCATTATGGGAGGCTTTAAGTATCCTGACATGGCTGAGTCAGTGATTGTGTAAAGGGCAGAGACTTTACTGTCTGTGTTAAGGAGAACTTCTCTGTAAATATATTTCAAATCCACTGAGAGTGGCGACATTGCAAAATCTTTTTCTTGAGAATCAGCTGGTGCAAGTAGAACCAATATCAGTAGAAGGACAGTGATCATTGTATCATAACGTTTAGGTCAGCTATGGCAAAGGACAAGGAGCACAACATCATAAGAATAACTAACTGGGGTCGAACTGATCTGGCTTAGATAAATCGGAATCAGTGGCTAGCAGGCAAAACTGTAATTGAACAAAGGGCTGTCTTTAAGGAGAAGCTAGGTCAGGTCCTGTCAAGACCTAAGGTGAGAGAAATGAATGCTGCTTGGATGATGCCAAATATCCAGGATCAAAGGAAGTGGAAAATTGACAATTATCAGGTGAATAATTCTATTCAGAATATTGAAAGGAATTTGGGGTGGGATGGGAAGTGGGAAACAAATAAGAGTAATAAGAGTGTGAGAAGAAATGTAAAAGTGAATTCTGAACTGTTAGATGCATATAAATATGAATGCGTAGTAAAAGTGAAACAAATTAGGTGCCTAAAGAGGTTTTATGCATTGAAGCAGGAAACATATTCCTTAGGGATAGGCTTTGAGATTGCTCTTCAGGTGGTCTTTACCACAGTTTTCTGTTTGCCTCTGACAACTTTTCACTCGTTTGTCCATCAAAAACTCAGTCTGAGTCATAGAGTTATGGAGATGAACAGGATGGAAACAGACCCTTTGGTCCAACCTGTCCATGCCAACCAGATATCCCAACCCAATCTAGTCCCACCTGCCAGCACCCGGCCCATATCCCTCCAAACTCTTCCTATTCATATACCCATCCAAATGCCTCTTAAATGTTGCAATTGTACCAGCCTCCACCATATCCTCTGGCAGCTCATTTCATACACGTACTACCCTCTGTGTGAAAAAGTTGCCCCTTAGGTCTCTTTTATATCTTTCCCCTCTCA
>NC_057740.1:5268577-5272211 GCF_004010195.1 Chiloscyllium plagiosum
CATTTATCTGAATTAAACTCCATCTGCCACTTCTCAGCCCATTGGCCCATCTGGTCCAGATCGTGTTGTAATCTGAGGTAACCCTCTTCACTGTCCACTACACCCCCAATTTTGGTGTCATCTGCAAACTTACTAACTGTACCTCTTATGCTCACATCCAAATCATTTATGTAAATGACATAAAGTAGAGGACCCAGCACCGATCCTTGTGACACTCCACTGGTCACAGGCCTCCAGTCCGAAAAACAACCCTCTACCACCACCACCTGTCTTCTACCTTTGAGCCAGTTCTGTATCCAAATGGCTAGTTTCTCCCTGTATTCCATGAGATTTAACCTTGCTAACCAGTCTCCCATGGGGAACTTTGTCGAATGCCTTACTGAAGTCTATATAGATCACGTCTACTGCTCAGCCCTCATCAATCCTCTTTGTTACTACTTCAAAAAAACTCATTCAAGTTTGTGAGACATGATTTCCCCCACACAAGAATCGTTAGAGTCAGGGAAGGTCCCTGAGGACTGGAAAATCACTAATGTGACACCTCTGTTTAAAATGTGAGTAAGGCAAAAGACGGAAAATTACAGATCGATTTAGCCTAACTTGGTTGTGGGTAAAATACTGGAATCCATTGTGAAAGATGAGATTTCTGAATACTTGGAAGTGTATGGTAAAATAAGGCAAAGTCAGCATGGTTTCATCAATGAAGGGGCATGCCTGACATATCTGCTAGAATTATTTGAGGAGGCAATGAACAGGTTAGATCAAGGAGAGCTAATGGATTTTATCTACCTGGACTTCAAGCAAGCCTTTGAAAGGTGCCGCACAGGAGGCTGCTGAGTAAGATGTGGGCCCATGGTATCAGAGGCAAGGTGCTAGCATGGACAGAAGGAGAGAGTAGGGATAAAAGGGTCCTTTTCAGATGGTAGCTGATGACAAGTGGTGTTCCGTAAGGCTCAGTGTTAGGACCATAGCTTTTCACCTTTTATACATTTATGATCTAGATGAAGGAACTGTGAGGGCATTCTGGCTAAGTTTGCAGATGATACAAATATAGGTGGAGGGACAAGTAGTATTGAGGTGGGGAGGCTACAGAAGGATTTGGACAGATTAGGAGAGTGAGAAAAGAAGTGGCAACTGGGGTACAACATGGGAAAGTTTGAGGTCATGCACTTTGGTAGGAAGACTGGAGGCATGGACTATTTTCTAAATGAGGAGAAAAGAGGCTTGGGAGTTCTAGTCCAGGATTTTCTCACGGTGAACTTGCAAGTTGAGTCAGTGTAGAAAAGGCAAATGCAATAATGGCATTTATTTGAGGGGACTTCAATATAAAAGCAGGGATGTACTTCTGAGGCTCTATAAGGCTCTGGTCAGACCACATTTAGAGTGTTGTGTGCAGTTTTGGGCTCCATATCTCAGGAAGGATGTACCGGCCCTGGAGCGTTTTCAGAGGAGGTTCACGAGAATGGTCCCAGGTATGAAAAGCTTAACACATGAGAAACGTTTGAGAAGTCTGGGTTCTACACTGAGTTTAGAAGGATGAGTGGGGATCTAATTGAAACTTTAAAAACTGAATGGTCTGGATAGAGTAGATGTTGAGAAAATGTTTCCATTGGTAGGAGAGCCTGAGTGTGAAGGAAAGACCTTTTTAGAAGGGAGATAAAGAGAAACTTCTTCAGCCAGAGTGGTGAATCTATGGATTTCACTGCCACAGAAGGCTGTGGAGGGAAGGTCATTGAGTATATTTAAGACAGAGAAAGGTTCTTGATTTCAAGAGGATCAAGGGTTACAGGAAGAAAGGAGAATGGGTTGAGAAACGTATCAGTTTTGATTGAACGGCAGAGCAGACTCAATGGGCTGAAAGGCCTAATTTCTGCGCCTATATCTTATGATCTTAATACTTTATACCTGCTTTAACCAAGGAGCAAGCTCTAATCTTAGTGACGAAGGAGGGAATTGAGAAACGTGATGGGCTCAAAAAATAGGTGATTACTAGATATGCTGGCTCTACTTAAAAGTTAATATTTCACCAGGGCTGGACAAAATGCACTCTAGGGTATGAAAAGAAGTAAGGATCAAAGGCGCAGAGGTTCTGATCGTTGTTGGCAGAAGTGAGGAGTGCAGATGCTGGAAACCAGAGTTTAGATCAGAGTGGTGCTGGGAAAGCACAGCAGGTCAGGCAGCATCTGAGGAGCAGGAAAATTGACATTTCTAGCAAAAGCCCTTCATCAGGAATAGAGGCAGGAAGCCTCCAGGGTGGAAAGATAAATCATTGTTATCCAGCCTTCGTTAGATAGTAGGGTGGTACCAGAGGAATGGAGATTTGCAAATGTTATAGCCTTTTTTCAAAAAAGTGTTAAGGTAAGCCCAGCAACTGTATTTTTACCTCTGCATTGGAAAAGCTTTTGAAAACAGAAATGTGAACAAAAATTAAGTCATTTAGTTAAATCCAGGTTGATTTAAAGAGGTGCAGATTTGTTAAGTGCAAGTTGTGTTTAACTAAATTCACTGAGTTTGAGGCAATGGCTTATGAGGGGGAGTTGGTGGTTGTTGTGCACATTGACTTCAAACGGTATTTAAAACAGCCACACAAAAGATTAGATAAAAATTAGAATTCCTGGAATAAATGGGACAGTAGCAATGTGAATGCAAAATTGGTTGAGTGACAGGAAAGAGTTGACTGTTTCTTTGTCTGAAAGAAAGGTTTCTAGTCAGTTTTGCCAGAAGTTCATGTTGTGGGGGGGGGGGGGACCTGTTCTTCAATATATTAACCAGTGTAGTTACCAGGATGCACTTCAAAAACGCATGGATGACAATAAGTTTGAATATTATGAACTGTAAGAAGGATAGTATTTAAACCTTAAATAGCTACACTCTAGTAGAACAATCAAACAACTGTCAGATGTAATTTAATATAGGGGTGTATGACGTGATCCATTTTGGTGGGTAGAATTAGGAGAGGCAATATATAATAAAAGGGTAGTCATGATTTGGAGGTGCTGGTGTTGGGCTGGGGTGGACAAAGTTCAAAATCTCTCAACACTCAGGTTATAGTCCAACAGGTTTATTTGAAGGCACTAGCTTTCAGAGCGCTCCTTCCTCAGCTGGTTGTGGAGCAGAATCATAACCACAACGAACATGGTCATTCTAAAAGATGAAAGATGTAAGCTAAATTTGTTTAATATTACATACCATGACACTGCAATCCTGTTGCTATAAAGTCTGTATCTTATGATTCTGGGAGAAAGTGAGGATTGCAGATGCTGGAGATCAGAGCTGAAAAATATGTTACTGGAAAAGCGCAGCAGGTCAGGCAGTATCCAAGGAGCAGGAGAATCGACGTTTTGGGCATAAGCCCTTCTTCAGAAATGAGGAGGGTGTGCCGAGCAGGCTAAGATAAAAGGTGGGGAGGGGTGTTGGGAATGCGATAGGTGGAAGGAGGTTAAGGTGAGGGTGATTGGCCGGAGAGGGGGTGGGGGCAGAGAGGTTGGGAAGAAGATTGCAGGTTAAGAAGGCGGTGTTGAGTCAGAGGGTTGGGACTGAGATAAGGTGGGGGGAGGGGAAATGAGGAAACTGGAGAAATCTGTATTCATCCCTTGTGGTTGGAGGGTTCCTAGGCAGAAGATGAGGTGCTCTT